>NW_026869319.1:644709-775107 GCF_020745735.1 Hemiscyllium ocellatum
TTGACATGTACTATATATTTCTATATCTCCATCAAGTGCAGACACATTTTTCTTGTCCCCACGGTGCTGTTTCAATAATTTTGATTTTATTTGCAGTATATATTTGCTTCCATTCATGGTGGATATGAGAATATGATTTGATCTTCTGCAGTTTGCCCATAACATAGAATTTATTTGAATATTTATGCTCATCACACTCGCTGATTTAAACAAACGATGAATGAGTACATGTCCATCCTGCAGATTAAAAAAATTCTTCAGCTCTAGTAATTGCAGGGAATGTTACAAAGAACAGTTCCACACAAAATACTAACGTTCCACTGCAAGTGCCAAACCCTAGTTTATCCTACATTATTTACAATGTTTCTAAATAAAACATGCAGAGGGGCAGAGTGTAAAAGGTGAATTCAACTCATTGTCGAAAATGGTACTTGTGGCTCCCTCGTAAAATGTGCTAAATACATCACTCATAAAATGAATAAAATAGGAAAAGCAAGAGACTGGAATTGTCAAACTACCCTCTGAATAACATCTGGAGAACAGGAGGAAATCAGAGTTTGTTTGTGATATTCAGAAATGACGATTGTGAGAATGTGGAAGGTGGGGAGCAGTGGAATGATGACCAATGTTATGGATGATACAAAGATGACCTGGGTGGATCACAGTCAGGAGGAAAGTGTTAGGCTATAGGAGGATAGAAACAGATTATTCAGATATCCAGATCAATGGCCTGATGAAATTTAACACCGATAAATTGGGAAGATGCAAGTCTGAAGTAACAAGGCAAGTGAGTACTCAAAAGTGTGTATGAAAGAGGAGGGCTAAATTTGCTCGTTTTTTCTTTGCAGCAGAGAAGGTTGAGTAGGGAACCTGGTTCAGGTGTACAAGAGCATAAAGGGTATGGAGGGGATGAACAGACAACAGATTTTTTCCTTAGTCAAAGAATCAAAAACAAAGGGATACACATTTAAAGCGAAAGGCAGGGGATTGAGAGAGGATATGTGGAATGTCTTTCGAACTGAGAGGGTAGTATGAATCTGGAATGCGTTGTCTAGGAGGGTGGTTGAGGCAGGTAACCACACAAACGTTTAAAAAGTCTTTGGCTATGCACTTGCTAGCACTGACGTGATAGGCCTGTTTTTCATTGCAGGATTCTTTGCGGTGGCAGCCATGAGCACTGTGATATATTCTGAAACAATAAGCAATGGCAGTTGCTGTTTTGTTCCATTGACTGTACTCAATAAGTGGCTATAATACAAACCAGCATCATCTCATGCAGCTTCAGCACTTACTCAACCAAAGTCAGCCCAGCCATCTCTGGGAACATCCAGGGTAATTCACATGGTCTTTGCAAGCATTGTCCAACAACAGCACTGATATTGTTCTGGCTGTTTGCCACCATTATTATAGTCACAGCCATAACTTGAACACAGCTTTTCCTCCATTATAATGCAGACCTCTAGCAAGAAGGGTGTTATTTCTCTGAAGCATAATAAATTATTTCCCAGGTATTCACTTTGACAAACAGCAAGTTTTCCTGTGCTTTTTGCCAGTTGTTTCTCACAGAATTCACCCCCCCAAACTTTTTTCCACTTTAACATTTTCTTGTGCACTGTCTCCCTGATCTCACACACCTCACTCCCTCACATCCCCCACACTCTCCATCCTTACTGACGAATCTCTGAAAAACCTGCGCCTCATCTCGATAATTTATTCCAACTCCCAACTCACATTTTGGACTGATTTGATTCCTTCTCTCGGCATGGTCATTAGACTTGCCGTGTCTGATGTCCTATTCACCTCGACCTTCTACTCAGTTCCTGATCTGCTGCTTTGGTTCTCACTCTCCTGGTTTATTCAAATCCATATGACTCGCAATAGCAAATCTCCACACAAGGATGTTGGTGCTCGTCCACCTAAGAGACAAACTGTCTTTTTTGTCCAGGTCCCCACCTGTGTTGGAAGAGATTCCAATGATCCAACAATCTGAAACACTCACCACTGAAGTAGCATGTTAACAACATATTAAGCTATACTGTCTTCCTCATCCTTCCCTCTTTTCCACATGGCACGTGGAGTAATCCAGACATTACAGAGGATTGGTCTGTCTGTCTGTCTGTCTGTCTGTCTCTCTCTCTCTCTCTCACGCCCCCCCCTCCCCACACACACACACACACATTCAGAAGACAGACAGACACCACATTACTCGGAGGATGAGAGAAATTGTGTTTCTTCTGGATGTCAGTTTGCTCGCTGAGCTGGAGAGTTCATTTACAGATAGTTCATCACTATACTAGGGAGCATTATCAGTGAGCCTCTGGTGAAGTGCTGGTGTTATGTCCCACTTGCTATTTATGCATTTAGGTTTCCTTTAGTCAGTGATGTAATTTTCTGTATTGGTGATTTTATGTCCGGTTCTTTTTCTCACAGTGTTAGATGGAATCAAAATTGATGTGTTCGTTGATAGAGTTCAGATTGGAATGCTATGCTTCTAGGAATTCTCGTGCGTGTCTCTGTTTGGCTTGTCCCAGATCGATGTGCAGATGCAGTCGAAATGGTATACTTTCTCATCTGTATGTAAGGATACGAGTGATAGTAGGTTATGTCTTTTTTTTCTGGCTAGTTGTTGTTCACGTATCCGGATGACTATTTTTCTGCCTGTTCTTCCGATGTAGTGCTTGTTACAGTTCATGCAAGGCTTATTCTTCCTGGAGCAGAAAAGACAAATATGTGAACTTATTGCAGTGCTCAAAAGTATGAAAAGCTGTAAAACAGGAGTACTCCGTTTCCGTTAGTTGGCATTACAGCATCAAGGAGTTCTAATTTCAAGATTATCAGCAAGCGAGCCAGGAGGGAGATAAGGAAAATCTTCTTTACTGAAAGAGTCGTTAGGATTTGGAATGGACTGCCTGGGAGAGATGTGGATGAGCCAGACCTCTGTGGTGGGCAAGTTGTTGGATTGAATCCTGAGGGACAGGATGTGCATGCATTTGGAAAGACAAGGACTGATGCAGGATAGGAGGAGAAAGTGAGGACTGCAGATGCTGGAGATCAGAGCTGAAAATGCGTTGCTGGAAAAGCGCAGCAGGCTAGGCAGCATCCAAGGAACAGGAGATTAGACGTTTCGGGCATAAGCCCTTCTTCAGGGCTTATGCCTGAAGAAGGGTTTATACCCGAAACGTCAAATCTCCTGTTGCTTGGATGCTGCGCTTTTCCAGCAACACATTTTCAGCACTGATGTGGGATAGTCAACATGGCTTTGTGCGTGAGAAATCATGTCTCACGGACTTGATTGAGTTTTTTGAAGAATTAACAACGAAGACTGATGAGGGCAGAATAGTAGATGTGATCTATATGGACTTCAGTAAGACGTTAAACAAGGTTCCCCGTGGTAGTTTGATTAGCAAGGTTATATTTCATGGAATACAGGGAGAGTAGTATTTGGATGCAGAACTGGCTCAAAGGTAGAAGACAGAGATTGGTGGTGGAGGGTTGTTTATCAGACTGAAAGCCTGTGCCCAGTGGAGTGCCACAAGGATCGGCGCTGGCCCATCTACTTTTTGTCATTTACATAAATGATTTGGATGCAAGCATACGAGGTACAGTTAGTAAGTTGCAGATGACACCAAAATTGGAGGTGTTTTGGACAGCAAAGAGGGTTACCTCAGATTACAGCAGGATCTGGACCAGATGGGCAATGGGCTGTGAGATGGCAGATGGAGTTTAATTCAGATAAATGCAAGGTGCTGCATTTTGGGAAAGCAAATCTTAGCAGGAATTATATACACTTAATGGTAAGGTCCTAGGGAGTGTTGCTGAACAAAGAGACCTTGGAGTGCAGGTTCATAGCTCCTTGAAAGTGGAGTCGCAGGTAAATAGGATAGTGAAGAAGGCATTTGGTATGCTTTCCTTTATTGGTCAGAGTATTGAGTACAGGAGTTGGGAGGTCATGTTGCGGCTGTACAGGATATTGGTGACATCACACTTGGAATATTGCGTGCAATTTTGATCTCCTTCCTATCGGAAAGATGTTGTGAAACTTAAAAGGGTTTAGAAAATATTTGCAAGGATGTGGCCATGGTTGGAGTATCTGAGCTCGAGGGAGAGGCTGAACAGGCTGGGCCTGTTTTCTCTGGACCGTCGGAGGCTGAGGGGTAACCTTATAGAGATTTACAAAATTATGAAGGGCATGGATAGGACAAATGGACAAAGTGTTTTCCCTGGGGTCAGGGAGTCCAGAACTAGGAGATATAGGATTAAGGTGAGTGGGGCAAGATATAAAAGACACCTAAGGGACTTTTTTCACACAGAGGGTGGTACGTGAATGGAATGAGCTGCCAGAAGATGTGGTGGAGGCTGGTATAATTGCAACATGTAAGAGGCTTTTGGATGGGTATATGAATCTGACAGGTTTGGATGGATATGGACTGGTTGCTGGCAGATGGGACTAGAATGGGTTGGGATAACTTGTCGGCATGTACAGGTTGGACCGAAGGGTCTGTTTCCATGCTGTACATCTCTATGACTCTAGCTGGGTATGTATTTGGAAATGTGAATTTAACAGGCTGCAGAAATATGTCTGGCAAATGAGTGGGGCTTGGGAGACACTCCTGGACCTGATGCACACACAATGGCCAATGGCCTCCTCCTGTACTTTAAAGTTTTGCACTCTATCATGTGTCTAATGTGAATGAAAGTCAGTATCCGATTATTTCCCATTGTAAATGCTCGCGAATATCTGATTATTTAGTGCAGTATAAGCATTTAAAATGCAAGTATTGCAAGGCCAGCATCATTATGTAGTCTAATTATTGCTCAGAGCATAAATTTTTTAAATGTTCAAAGTTTGTGAGACGATTTGTAGCTCGGCTTCTCGTTGTTGTGGTTCTGTTCACCGAGCTGGGAATTTGTGTTTCAGACGTTTCGTCTCGTCTCAGTGCTTGGGAGTCTCCTGTGAAGCTCTTCCGTGATGTTTCCTCCGGCATTTACAGTGATTTGTATCGACCGCTTCCGGTTGTCAGTTCCAGCTGTCCGTTGCAGTGGTCGGTATATTGGGTCCAGGTCGATGTGCTTATTGATAGAATCTGTGGATGAGTGCCATGCCTCTAGGAATTCCCTGGCTGTTCTCTGTTTGGCTTGTCCTATAATAGTAGTGTTGTCCCAGTCGAAGTCATGTTGCTTGTCATCTGTGTGTGTGGCTACTAAGGATCGCTGGTCGTGTCGTTTCGTGACTAGTTGGTGTTCATGGATGCGGATCGTTAGCTGTCTTCCTGTTTGTATTGTCTCCCTCTAAAACAAAATGTGGAGTGGTCTATTGACGTGCTGTTAGTTGCAGAGTAGGTAATAATACTTTGGTTCCAGAGGCTTCAGTGAGCAGCAACTCAGCAAAGTTGCAGGTAAGCTCAAGTAAAGTCTTTTTAACGCTAGTCTGACAGCAGTTGAAATGGCAGTTAGGGCAGTTGCATGCTCTTCCTGCGGGATGTGGGAGCTCAGGGAGATTCCACCGTCCCTGATGACTACACGTATGGGCAGTGCAACCAGCTGCAGCTCCTGGGAGACCGTGTTCAGGAGCTGTACCTGGCTGCTCTCCGGATCATCCAAAATACTGTCAACTTCATAGATAAGAGCTTTAGTGAGGTGGTACCGCCCATGTACCAAGAGGGGATGGGGTTGCATTGCTGATTAAGGGGAGTACCACAGCAGTGATCAGAGATAAAATAACTGGTGAATCATCCGATTAGGCTTTGTGGGTGGAACTAAGAAAAAGAAGGGGATGGCGACATTAATGGGTTTGTACTATAGGCCCCCAAATAATCAACAGGAATTACAGGAACAAAAATATCTAGAGAGATTGGGAAGATGTGCAGGGCCATTCGGGTTGTCATAATAGGAGTTTTAATTTTTATAATACAGACTAGAACTGACAGAGCATTGAGCCATTCGATGGGATGGAATCAAATAGGTGCGTCAGGAAACTTTCCTCAAGCAGTAAATAGAGGGTCCTAATCGGGAAGGGGCAAAATTTGACCTACTCTTAAAAATAGGTCAGGACAGGTGAGTGAGGTGACAGGAGATGTGCACTTTGTGACCAGTGACCATAGTTCTATTAATTTTAAAATAGCTATGGAGAGAGAAATAAATTGGTCCAAAGATTCAAGTTCTAAATTGGGACAAGGTTAATTTTGATGAACTCAGACAGGAGTTTGTAGGGGTTGATTAGAGTAGTCTGTTTGCAAGAAAAGTGAGCTCCAGCAAGTGGGAGTTTAAGATCTATATGTTCCTGTGCGGGTGAAAGGAAAGTTGACAGGAATGAGGAACCCTGGATAGCAAGAGATGTTTAGGCTTTGACCAAACAAAATGTGGAGGCATAGCTTAGGTAGAGGCAGCTAGAATCAAGGAAATCCCTGGAGGTGAACAGGGGATATAGGAGCTACTGAAGAAGGAAAACAGGAGGACGAATAGGTGGTATGAGATAACGTTGCCTGAGAAGATCAGGGTGAATCCAAAGATGTGCTTTCAGTATATTAAAGGAAAAGCAGTAACTAGAGAGAATGGGACCCCTCAAAGACCAAAGTGGACATGTATGTGTAGTACCATAAGGGATAGGCGATGTCCTCTACAAATATTTCTCCTCTTTATTTACAGTGGAGAAACACATGAATACATGGGAATTTGGGGAAATTAGTGGTGATTACTTGGGTGCAGTCCATATCACAGGAGAGGAGGTATTGGATGCACTAGAATGTTTGGAGTTGGAGAAATCTCATGGGCCTTACCAGATATATCCAAGAACACTGCAAGGGGCTAGAGAAGAATTTGTGGGGGCCTGGCTGATAATTTTGATCATCCCTTACGACAGGTGAGATCCCCGAAGGCTGAAGGATGGCAAATGTTGCTCCCTTATTAAAGAAGGACTGAAAAAATAAAGCCTACATTTGTGGTAGGTATATTACTTGAGAAGATTCTGAGGGAGAACATGTGCATGCATTCGGAAAGCAGGGTTTGATTAGGAATAGTAGGCAAGGCGTTTTGAATGTAAGATCATGCCTGATGAATTTCCTAAAACTCTTTGCTGACGTGACCAGGAAAGTCGAGTAGGGCAGGCCGATAGATGTCCAAACGTGTGGTGCTGGAAAAGCACAGCAGGTAAGGCAGCATTCGACGGGCAGGAGAATCGACATTCCCGGCATGATTCCATCATAAGGAATGTACAAAACACCGATACTCCTGCTTCTCGGATGCTGCCTGACCTGCTGGGCTTTTCCACTGCCTCACTTTTCGACTCTGATCTCCAGCATCTGCAGTGATCACTTTCTCCAAGGTTGGTAGACCTTTGGGGATAGTGTATTTCAGTTCCACCAGAAAAGGATTAAGATTTTCAGCCCCTGGCGCATGTTACACAGTTACAGGATGAGACCAATCATCCCCTTGAGTAGATAGAACGAGACCCAGTTTAGATCTTTAGATCATGCTGCAACAGTATCTGACTATTCAGCTACTTGAAGTCAGTAACACAGGAAATGGAAGAGGCAACAAAGTGACTGGAATATGGGGTATGCTGGAAGAACACCAGGCTATATAAATCCTCAAGCCTGCCCTTCCCTCCAGTAAGGTCAGGACTGATCTCTCTCGACCGCAATTTCTCTTTCATGTCGAATTCTTTGTAGTCCTCAACTCCCTGATGTGTCAAAATCCATTAACATCTCCCTGCGCCCCAAATCATTTCAGAGGTGTAGCTGTCTGGGATAGAGAAGCCCCAACAGTCGCTACCCTCTGAGAGAAGGAAACAGTCCCCACACATATACCTTGGCCTATTGATATGATCACAAGTTATGGACATAGCGTCCAGATGTCAACTGGACTCATTCTTACCATTGAGCAACTCGGTGGTATCCTTTAACTGTGTTCCCCATCTCACCATGCCGCCTCCTCCTACTCCCCCACCTCGCCTCTTTATCTGTACAAGCACCCCCAGTCCTGAAGAAAGGGTATACCCAAGGTGTGGACTTCTTCTCCTGATGCTGCATGGATTGTTGTGTTCTTTTAGCCTCCTGCATTCCAACATTCACATTTTTAAACCAAAACCTCTTCTTGTGTAATAGGTCAGAGAGAGTGAACGAGCTGTGCCTCTTCTTATCCAATAGCTGCGATGGGCTGAATGGCGTTCTCATTTTTTCGTGAAACAAGCTTTAGATGCCGAATGAGCTCCCCGTTTTTAGTCCTGTGGAAATGTTCAGGTTCGTGTTGTACTGTTACATGTTAACAGCACGAGCTTGAATGTTGTCCAGGTTTTGATGCTTTATGCGATCTTTTCTGAGCATCCTGATTTCTGATCGAAATATGGAGGGTCAGACATTGCTGAAGCAGCTGAAGGTGTTTGTGTCGATGAAGCTACTCGGAAGATGGTCCACAGAGATATCCTGGGACTGAGAAGATTGATCTCCACGAGCCACAATGTGTTCTGAATGGCCCAACCAGTGGGGAGTTTACAACTGATTGCCACGAGGTTCAAGTTTATTCTGTCTCCTTGACACCTTGTTCAGTCATGGGGTAAAAACAAAGAGTGCAGATGCTGGAAACCAGAGTCTAGATTACAGTGGTACTGGAAAAGCACGGCAGGTCAGGCAACATCCGTGGAGCAGGAAAATCGTCGATTCGGGCAAAAGCCCTTCATCAGGAACAGAGGCAGGGTCCCTGCAGAGTGCAGAGATAAATGAGAGGGGGGTGGAGGTGGGGAGAAAGTAGCATACAGTACAATCGGTAAATGGGGGTGGGGATGAAGGTGCTAGGTCAGAGGAGAGGGTGGAGTGGTTAGGTGGAAAGGAGGATAAGCAGATAGGACAGGTCATGGGGACGGTACTGAGCTGGAAGGTTGGCACTGGGGTGAGGTAGGGGAAGGGGAAATGAGGAAACTAGTGAAGTATAAATTGAAGCCCTGGGGTTGAAGTGTTCTGAGACAGAAGATGATGCGTTCTTCCCCCAGGCGTCTGGTGGTGAGGAAGCGGCTGTGGAGGACGCCCAGGACCTCCATGTCCTCGGCAGAGTGGGAGGGGGAGTTGAAATGTTGGGCCACAGAGCGGTGTTGATGATTGGTGCAGGTGTCCCGGAGATGCTCCCTAAAGCGTTCTGCTAGGAGGTGTCCAGTCTCCCCAATGTAGAGAGACCGCCTCGGGAACAACGGATGCAATAAATGATATATGTGGATGTGCAGATAAAACTTTGATGGATATGTAAGATTCCTTTAGGGCCTTGGAAGTAGATGAGGGACGAAATATGGTGTGTGAAATAGGAGGATGTCACTGATGCTACAAAACGACAAACCAACGAAGTAGAGACTACAAAGACAGAGTTCTCCATGATGTTCCTCCTAGCTCCCTTGACAATGGTTCACGTGCGTTACATTAACGTGGTTTCCTGATGGTAAGGAGACACACCGGATGGTTTATGCGATGTCTCAAGGAAGCATCTTCCATCTCTGAAAAGACAGACTAATCTTCTGCACGGATGTCAGAATTTTTTGAGAATGGCCAACTCCATCAGTGTGTGGCTGCTGACAGGTTTGTGAACAACATGATGCTCAGTGCAGGGTCTCACTCCAACTGTACATTCAGAGAGTGAGAGTTTGTTCAGAGCATGGAGCTCTCACTCAACCAACATGGGGGCTCCACTATCATAGAGTAATAGAGTTCAACAGGCCCTTCAGCCCAAACTGGCCCATTCCGACTAAAATGTTCATCCATGCTAACTCCATTCCCTGCATTTGGCCCCTATCGTTCTAAACGTTTCTGATCATAAATTTGTCCAAATATGAAAATATGTATTGCGGAAAACACGTTATATTTCACGATATCAATGTTTTGTTTTGGAAATAATGAATGTTGGTTAATAACACTCAAGTTTTATTGCAATCACATTTTATTCTTTTGTCACATTACAAGTTAAACACTCATTTCCTTCACAATCTCCCCATGGTACCATCACCGCATGGATTAGTGTGGTGTAACACCTCTACACTGTCTCATTGTGGCAAGGAGATCATTGCTTAAAAAGGAGAGAAAATCTGTTCCCAGTGCCCCAAATACTGTCTCAATATCATTCCACAACTTCAATAAAGTGTCTGCACTTTTATACTTCCATCATTTTTCAAAGAAGGACAGCACACATTTACTGTGCTGATTACGTACTGCTCCGTATGACTTCTGTCAGTGGCTCTTGACCAAGGACATCCAGCTCTTTTTCACTAAGAGCACTTCCCATCATCTCGCCTTCTCATAAATACAAAATGAGAATGATGGTATGTTTGGCCAAATCACTTCATTGCCGTGCAAAGCGCAGTGCTTTAAGCACAGCCACGCCGGCAGCACAACACTATTGGCGTGGAGATGGGTGAAGATGCTGAGGAGGTGATGGCCTAGCTGTGTTATCTCTGGAATATTAACCCAGGGACACAGGTGATGACCCAGACACCGAATTTGAATCTCTCCACGGCAAATGTTGGAATTTGAATTCAATATAATATCAGGAATTGAGAATCAAATGAAATAATTTAACTGCTGTGTTTGTCCGACCTGGCACACTCATGCCCTTCAGGGACGAAAATCTACCATCTTCACCGGTTTGGTCTTACATGTGACTCCAGATCCACAGCACCGTGGTTAACACACAGTTGCAGTTTGAAATGGCTAAGCCAGCCACTCTGTTACATCAAAGTCTACAAAGAAATGAAACGGGGCGGATCTCAGCACTGACTAATTACAGCCCATGAACTGCAGTGCATCAGGAAGGCAGCTGACCAATACCTTCTCAGGACAATGAGGAAAGGGAATTAATTACTGGCCCACCATCCTATTAATAAATAAAGGAAGATGATCACACTCACAGAAGAGAGACAAAGGGACATAACTCACTTAAAACCGGGACTTTGATGTACACCTTACAAGGGCATGAATTTCAATAATATGGGATCAGGAGAAAAATAAATAAGATTAAACTGGATTTTATTTCCATCCCAACTGATCATCAACAATCCCTTTGTTTGTTTCTTCCTCTCTATCTCTCTATTTCTCGATCTATTCAACTCCCTCCTTTTCCCCTCCACAACAGACATCACTGTCACCAACATCAGTCACACTATTTTCCAGTTGCGTTCAGTTTTGATGTATGGTCGTTGGACTCGAAATGTCACTTGTTTTTTACTCGACCTGAGACTGTCAAATCTGTTCAGTTTCTCTGGCACTTCCTCGATCTTTTTGTTTCTGATCTCTAGAATCATTCTTTGCTCTTTTTTTCAACCTTTTCTGTTATTATGACATGGGATGTCTGCATCACTGTCAAGGGCAGCGCTTGTTGACCTCACTAAATGCGTTTTACTGTGAGGCCATTCCTAAAGGCAGTTGGTCTGACATCAGTCTTAATCCAGACCAGATGATAATGCTGGATATCTTTAACAAAGGACAACAGTGAAACAGATAAACTTATTGACGAAGTACTGGTGGGATTATATTAGCATAATTCGCTTTTGTTTCCTATTCCCATCATTTGAATTTAAGTTCTATCATTCTCTGAAATAGGATTTTAAACAGTGTCGATAGTGCAGTTACCTGGGCCACTGAATTACGTGGCCAGCGACATTACTACTCTGACACAGTGTCCCTGTCCTGAATTTACTTTCCAGACAAGAACAAGATTGTGATGGAAACATTTGTAATGGAAAGAGTGATTAGAAGAGAACTGGAACCATAAAGTCTGAATTTTACCAAGGTATAGATAATGGTTTATTTAGCACCCGCATTGACGTCAAGATTGGGTCTGGGGATATCATGGAGCTGGTCGTGGGTAGCTTTGGTGATGGAGAGAAAACCAAGACATAAATCAATTCAGGGCAAATAGGTACTTCGGGATTGTGAACAGTCTTGTTCTCAGATGTTTGTAAGGACGGGAGTGTGGGCACTTCTGAAATTTGTGGAGAATTAATGGATTTGCATTTGAAGCTGAGAACAACAGTTTCGATCTTTACTAAATATAGATAATCGAAATATCACTGAAGTTCACCATTGCTTGTCAGATTAATAAATTGATAGAGATAGGGAGACTTACCAGGAACACCAACAATAGCAAGCATTGGATAGTAACCAGCCTGAATAATCAGCAGTATACCACGTATCCGATCTGGTAATATGTGCCAATACCAGGAAACAAGGAAAAGACCATAGGATATACTCCTGTCCATTGTTCCAGCATTCCATTCTATTTTTCTTAGATTCTGAACCGCTGGTGCGACATTCCAGTCTACTGTTCTCAGACTCTGATTCATTGTTGGAACATTCCAGTCTGTTGTTCTCAGATTCTGATCCATTGTTGGAACATTCCAGTCTATGGTTCTCAGATTCTGACCTCTCCTCTCCCCGTCTCTGCTACAGCTGATCCCTGTTAGTGTTGGAGGTGGTGCATCCGCAGCTATAATGGATAAAGCATTGCAAGAAGCCCTTTACATATAGAAGAGGAAAACCAACCAGTAACATAATTCGGATCCATGGAGACTGACATCAATCACAGTCACTGAACAAACAGACCCAGTTAACTCTTTTCGGTATGTTACCTTCAGTTCGCAATAAGAATTGGATTGAATTGAATGTTGACATCGCTGGCTAATGGTCACATCTTCCATCAGCAATTACTGTCGTGAAGTTAATTGTGAAGGAAAATGATGGATGACTTCTTGTCGCAGGCTCGATGCTTCGGCTGTGTTGTCCATTTGCAATACTGTAACTGTCTGAACGCTCCACCATGACCACACAAAATAAACACAATCTAGATATTTGTTAACATGCTGACTTCGTCTCGACTAGAACAGGTGCCTAGCAACAGATTTTCAGTGGGCATATATGCCCTGAACATGCACAGGAAGTGCGGATCTGTCTGGACATTCCTCTCATTGCTCTAATAAGACAATGTTGAATCTTAAACACACAATACGATTAAGCTTTGTTTTCTGTAAACTCACGAACACCTTAATACACTTTATTGACTTCAAAGCAGTAAGACTTACATTTTTGGAATTCAGTCCAAAGCCAAATGAGGAATGTTGTCGGAAAACCAGTCCTTGATTTTCCTTGATTTCTTTAAAGAGGCTCTAAATGACCCAAGATTCTAATATGTCAGCATTTTGAAAGGTTGTTTGGTGCCCTTTTGTTTATACCTAACAGATAATGCCTCATCCAGAAGCCTTTCATGTGTTTAAAAAGAAACCTGTATAATCAAGAGGACGTGGCCAGCTCCCTAGCTGGACAGGTCGAAACATTTCTGGGCTTAGTTGAGTCAGGGTCAATGGACGCTCTCTGCTTCCTTCTGCACTTCTGACTTTTAACCTGTCAGCAGTTGTGTCAGTTTTACAATTAGTGCTAAGGTGTTAATTTATTGGGATTGTTGCAAGTATTCTGGAACAGCATTCGGAATAGCCTGTTGGTTTCAGATATGATACGCTATTCAGGTATTATATTTTCGGTTCCTTATATTTCATTTGGAAATTTGGTAAATAAATGTTGTGTAGTTAAAACTCGGCAGTCTCACCAGCTAATTCACTCTCGGAATATCAGCTACACACTAATCTTCAACAAGCAGCAAAGTTATGGTCTGGGCTATCTGCTTAAAATGTTTTGAGAGGTTGTGTGTTGGCCCATAACAGACTGGGGGCCCTTTTCAGTATTTAGGTAGCGAGTGGCAGGTGTTAGTGTCTCTTATTTGGCGAGTAAACAGAGCTTCAGATGGCGATGGTTCTTGCAGGAACCAGGCTTGTTTTGAAGTTGGTAAAAGTGAGCTTGGGCATTTTACAAAATGCACATAAGTCCAAGCAGCGAGAATTAGTAGACGAAGGGAATTGAAGCTACCTCCTAATGAGAGGAAAAAATGAGATGATTGCAGCAGTAGCTCAGCATTCCAAATTGCTGGAAACTCCATCAGGATCTGTAGAGATGACTAATCTTTAATTGCAAATGAAGCAGTTTGAGCTCCGACTAACATTAGAAGAGGAAGAAAGAGAACGAATAGGTTTAGCGGAGGAAAGAGAAAAAATAACAAATAGCTTTAGCAGGAGATAAAGGAAAAGTGAGAGATTTGAGCTTCAGAGATGGACACTTAGAGAAAGTGACTAAACATTTTCAGTGGCCAGTGACCACGTGGGTTTTGTTGACCCAAACAGAACTTCTAGGTAGAGCTGGTGAGTTAAACACAACACTATGAATGAAGGGATCTGGGGTGAATGAGGAGGAGACATGTGCATATGATCTTGTGCCAGAGGTCTACAGACAATGTTTCAGGAATCTAAGGAGGGATTCTGGTAAAATTCATGTAGAGTTTGAAAAATCAAACAAAGTAATTTTGATAGAATGATAAGAGCTTTAAAAAGAGAGCAAACCTACGATGCTCTTCGAGAAACAATTAAATTGGAGGAGTTCAAAAACTCCCTATGTGACAAAGTGCAAACTCATTTGGAAGACTGGCCGCTGAAGTGGCCAATGATTATGATGAGTGATTAATGATTACAAAACTTGTTTTGGCTTTCAGAATCAATTTCAGTCCATGATGGATAGAAACTGGGGCAAAGAGAAATCCTCACGGAGAAAGGGAAAGGTAGATCTCTGTGAAGATCGAAATGATAACTTTCCACAGGGTAAAAAGGAAATACTTAACGGAGACAAAGAAGTTAACAGGCTATGGTGTTTTCATTGCAACAAATTAGGACACAAGAAATCACTGTATTGGTGGGCTCTGGAGAAAAAAAAACACAGACGCAGGAAAACGGGATAAGCCTGAGTTTTGTAGGAGTGTAACAGAAAACACAATTGAAGCTAGAAACGTGCATCAGAGTGTACAAACTGATCGGAGGTTTGTTAAGGAGGAAGTGACAGATCTGCCATATACCTGAAAGTGAAAGTTTATTCACATACAGCAGGTAAAGAGGATGCAATATTAAGGGACACCGTATCCTCTCAGCCTATACTTCTGAAAGATGAGGAGATATGTACTCCTGAAGAACTATTTCCAGAAAATGTATTGCTGAAGGGAATTCATCTTGAGACAAAAAGTGCAACATTTTGTAAAGCGAAGGTAACACATTCAGAAAAGTGGGGAACAATTGTGGGAGGGGTATTGGACAAACTCTCAGCTCCAGGAAGGCAATTTATCCTTGCAGAATATATAGCTGATTCACCGGTAGGAGTCCTGCCTACTCTGGTTGAAGAGCCAGTAGAGACGCAGGCAACTGAAGCAATGCAGGAGTCTTATACTGGAAACTTTCCTGATTGTGGGGTAACAAATTCCCAGTGTCACCAGTTGAAACAGGCAACACCAACAATGAAAAGATAAGGAAGTTTAAGTGGCATTAACGGAGAATTGTTCCATCAGATAGTTGAGACAAAACAGGAGCAAGTAGGAGATCGTGCATGTATTTTGAGTTCAGCTAAACTAATTGAGTCACAGCAGAAAGATAACAGATTAAACCAGTTGCATCAAAAAGCATTTACGTTAGGAATTTTGAATGTATCCCTGAGTATCATTACCTAAAATGATGTCCAGATAAGGAAATGGAGACAATCACACAGTCAAAGAGATGAGAAATGGGAATAGATTCATCAAATCATTTTGCCAATGGTGCATAGAAAGGATGTGATGCAAAATGTGCATGAGCTACGAGCTAAAAGACATGTAGGAGTGACGAAAACACAGGGTGAAATACAGAGACATTTCACTGGCCTGGACTCCAACAGGATGTAGTTGAATTTTGCCAGACGTGTCATATAAGTCAAGTATTTGGAAAAACACAGGTGATAATAAAACCTGGACCTTTCTTAACTATTCTGGCATTTGAGGCACCTTTTACAAGAGTCTTAATTGTTAGGTTGGGCCCCGAATACGCACAAAAAGTGGGCACTAATATTTGTAAACAATAATGGGTGCATCGACACGATTTCCAGAGGCAACCCCAAGATGCAATATCACAGCTAAAAGAATTCCAGAGGAATTAACCCTTTTTAAAATAGGTAAGGAACACCAATAGAGCTACAGTGAGATTTAGGGTTCAAAGAACATATCTAAATTATTCACGATAATGTCTTAGGGATAAAGCAATTCAAATCTACTACGTACTATCCAAAATTACAGGGAGCGCGATAAAGGTAACATCAAACATTATTGATCATGTTGAGGGCTTATGAGCAAGATTATCCAGATGATTCAGTTTAGGACGCTCCATTTGCGCTTTTTGTGATAAGGGATACACCAAATTAACAGAGCAAAATTCAATGTATTTGTATTAGTTTTTGAGCCATTAAAATTGATTAAGGAGAAAGTAGTAAATCAGAATTCAAAGGTCACACTTTTGGATTATGTCTCAAATTTTTGGGAACGATTAATAGCGCTGGGGAATTGGATGGACAGCATTTAAAACTATTGCAGCATACATTAAAACAGGAAGCGGACAGGACATTTAAAATTTGCAAATTTTCTATCGGGGATAAGTTATTACTGTTGCTTACAGTGATAGGTGAACCTTGAAAAGCAAGGTTTACTGGACCTTGTAAAATAAAAAGGATATTGAGTGGGGGTAATTACTTGATAAGGACTCCAGACAGAAATCATCTCGTAGTGGATGTCATGTGAATATGCTCAAAAGGTATTTTGACAGGGAAGCAAGGAAAGCAAGGGGAGAAGGTGTGAATGATTATGGTATTCCTTAAATAAAGTGAACAATGAGGTAGTTGTCTGAAATTGGGATAAATTATTGAGTTACTTGAGAAAAATTGTAATGACTAGAAAGAGTTATTACTATTACATGGGAAGATAAGCAGAAATTAACTTGGAAGTATTAACCCAATTGTGCGTAATATAGCTATAGGAGATGCTGTTATGAGTAAGCAACATCCTTACGGGCATAATCCTCTAAAGTTGGCACAAGTTCAGAAGGAGATTGAATGCATACTCTAAGATGACATAATCAACGTGCCTTAGAGTGTCTGGAACTCACCCATAGTCATGGTGCCAAAGCCAAATGGTACCCAACGGTTATGTGTGGACTATTGTAAAGTCAATGCTGTTAAAAGGATTGATCTATGCCCAGTTCCGCGATTGGAAGACTGTGTTGAAAATGTGGGACAAGCAACTTACATTTGGTATGAAAAACATGCCGGCCACATTTCAGGGGATAACCAATAAGTTACCAGATTATCCAATGTGTGGTGTGCATTGATGACCTGGTGAATTTTAGTCAGTCATGGAAGGAACATTTACAGCATTTACCGGATTTGTTTGATTAGCTTCGGAAGGCAGACTTGGTGGTAAACCTGGAAAAAATTGGATTTGCCAAAGCACAAATTACCTTCCTGGGCCATGCTATTGGACATAGATAAACGGTGTCATGGGATGTAAAATTGAAGGCAATTGGGAAATTTCCCATACCGTTGACAAAAGAAGCAGTATTATGGTTCGTGGAATTGTGTAGACTTTATTGAAGGTTTGTGCCTCATTTTCGCAATGTGACTGCTCCACTCACTGAATTATTGAAGAAAGACGAGCGGTTTCAGTGGACAGAGGACTGTCAAAAGGCATTTGACGGCATGAAATATGTATTAACCACTGCCCCACTGTCAGCCACACCTGATTACGCAAAACCATTCAAAGTGGCTTTAAATGTGAGTGATGTGGGTGTCCGTGCTGGGCTCCTGCAGGAAAACGACGTGAATACAGAAAGACCTATAAGTATTTCTCCGAGAAGTTCAATGCTCAATGGTAGAGATATTCAACAGTTGAGAAAGTGACTGTGAGCTTTGTGTCGGCACTATAACATTTCAATATTTATATTAACAGCAACACATCTGAGACAACCATTTACATGGATCATAAACCATTGACATTTTTGGAAAAATTTAAGTACAAAGATGCGAGACTGTTTTGCTGGAGTTTGTTGGTGCAGCCATTCAAATAGAAAATTTTGCATATGGCAGGTCTTGAAAACATGATTGTTGATGTATTGTCAATACTTTAATGACAGATTGAGGCACTCAGTGATGGGATTACCACACACTGAATCCGGATGGAGTTATGCATTTTTGCATGTTTATAGTAAATTTATATACATCCATATTTTAGTGTACGAACCACAATTTCTTTTTTTTGGGGGGTGGGGGAGTGTTGAAACCTAAAGACATCTTTGGATATTGATGATTCAGTTATATATCAGGGGAGTTGTCACAAAGGTAATCATTTTACAAGGTTATGTTGTTCTTGAACTGTTTTCAGAGATTTTCTAAACCATCCCAAGATTCCAACATGTCTCAATTTTGAATGCTTTATCCGGTTGCTTTGGTTTTTACCTAATGCAACTTTTGGGGCTGTTGTGGAGTGCTGGTAGTGTCCCTACCTCTGGTCCCCAAAGATCTAAGTTCTAATCCAACTAGAGGTGTTTGATAATATGTCTGAACGCGTTGACTAAAATGTTTTTAAAATTGTGGTTTAATAGAGATGGAAAAGGTGTCAGCATTGAATTTCAGAATTTAAGCCCCGGAACCACGGACCCTGGGTGGGAGGCATATTTGCACCTTCTAGAGATGTATAAATTAATGAAGTGCATGGATAGGTGGTGAGTAGTCGTGATCTTTTCCACATGGTTGGAAGTCCAAAATTAGAAGGCATAGATTTAATGTGAGAGGGGAAAGGTTTTAAAGTAACCTCGAGGCAACCTTTTCACTCAGAAAGTGGAGCGTGTACACAATGAACTGCCAGAAGAAGTGGTGGAGGTTGGCATAATTACAATATTTAAAAGGCACCCAGATGAGTATATTAACAGGAAGGATTTAGAATCATATATTCCAATTGGTGGGAAATAGATTAGACGCCCTACAGTGTAGCACATGTCCACACCAAATCTCTGAAGAGGTACCCACCCAGAACTATCTCACTACATTTATCCAGACCAATGCATCTAACATTATATGCAACTTAGCGTGGCCAATTCACATAACCTGCACAACTTTGGACTTTGGGAGGAAACCCGCGAAGACACAGCGAGAATGTGCAAACTCCACACACTCAGTCACCTTAGCCAGCAATCAAACCCAGGTCTCTGGCACTGTGAGCCAATCGTGCTAACCACTGAGCCACTGCATCACCCCAAGTAGGGCATGAATAATTTCAGAAATTATGGAAGGATTGGTCAAAAGTGTTTGCTTCCGTGCTGTACAACTCTAAGATTCATCTAGTCATTTAATCTAGGTCCCTGTGTAAACTTCATTGTCCACTATATAGCCAGACTTGGTTTCATCCACAATCTTTCTAACCACACCTTCTAGAATTCTCATCTGAATAATTTGTATAAATGTTAAACAAAAATGGCTTGAGCAGAAGTCCCTGTGGAACACCACTGCGCACAGTCTCACAAAGCTGGTCCCTTTTCTCTAAAAGCGTCCTATTCTCAAAGATACTGTGTCCTTGATTTTATTTTTCAATGGGGTCGTAAATAGTTCTCTGCTTCAAGGTGACTGGTTTGGTACAGAGATTAAACGGTTTTGCGATTTAAGGCATAATGAGAGGGGAGTGGTCAGCTCTTCAGGTGAGCAGTTCAGTCCAGAACCAGTTTGTAGTTCGGCTGTGTGGACAAGCTCTCTCTCTCTCTCTCTCTATCTCTCTATCTCTCTGTCTCTATCTCTCTCTCTCTCTCTCTCTCTCCTTATGCCCTTCTAACTTTAACCTGTAAGCATTTGTTCCGTTTGTACATTTTTAAAGGGTGGTATGCTTACTGGGATGGTTGTGTACTTCTGGTACAGCTAATTAAGTCTAGTTTGAATAGATTGAGTTCCGTAGGGGTTCTTTATTCTGATCTTTGTGTTTCATTGTGTAGTTTTGTGAATATTTTTGTCTATTTTAAAACCTGATAATTTTTACTGTGCACTTACTGAAAAAAAATTACAAACCACCTCAACACACACAAAAACAATTATATCAAGATAATATTGAAAAGGGCCACAACACACTGCAGCACACCAGAACTGTAAAAACAGGAAGAAGAACATGTATTCACCAAAAACGGATACCCGCGCAATTTCATCAACAGATGCCTAGCGGAAAGACAACGGAATGAGGACATGCCACAACCCAATGGACTAGCCACACTACCATTCATCAAGAGCATTTCCGAACTGACAGCCAGACTACTGCGACCACTAGGACTCATAACAGCACACAAACCAACAGCCACTCTCAGACAACAACTCACCAGAACGAAGGATCCGATACTCAGCATGAGAAAAGCAATGTAGTGTACAAAATCCCATGCAAGGACTGTACTAAATACTACATAGGACAAACAGGAAGACAGTTAATGTTTCCCATCCATGAACACCAACTAGCCACGAAACAACATGACCAGCTATCGTTAGTGGCCACACACGCAGATGACAAGCAACATGAATTCGACTGGGACAATACTACAATTATAGGAAAAGCCAAACAGAGAACAGCCAGCGAATTCCTAGAGGCACGGCACTCGTCCACAGATTCAATCAATAAGCACATCGACATGGACCCAATATACTGACCACTGCAGCGGACACCTGGAACTGACAACCGGAAGCGGCAGATACATAGAACATAGAACATAGAAGGATACAGCGCAGTACAGGCCCTTCGGCCCTCGATGTTGCGCCGACCGAATCCTACCTAACCTATACTAGCCCAATAACTTCCAAATGCCTATCCAATGCCCGCTTAAATGACCATAAAGAAGGAGAGTTCACCACTATTACGGGCAGGGCATTCCATGAACTCACAACCCGCTGTGTGAAGAATCTACCCCTAACATCTGTCCTATACCTACCACCCCTTAATTTAAAGCTATGTCCCCTAGTAACACCTGACTCCATTAGCGGTGAAAGGTTCTTAGTATCTACCCTATCTAAACCCCTAATCATCTTATACACTTCTATCAGATCTCCCCTAAACCTTCTCTTCTCCAATGAGAACAGCCCCAAGTGCCTCAGCCTTTCCTCATAAGATTTTCCTACCATTCCAGGCAACATCCTGGTAAACCTCCTCTGCACTCGTTCTAAAACTTCCACATCCTTCCTATAGTATGGCGACCAAAACTGCACACAATACTCCAGATGAGGCCTCACCAGAGTCTTATACAACTGCAACATGACCTCAGGACTCCGGAACTGAATTCCTCTGCCAATAAAGGCCAGTACACCATATGCCTTCCTCACAGCACTATTTACCTGGGTGGCAACCTTCAGAGATCTGTATACATAGACACCAAGATCCCTCTGCTCATCCACACTACCAAGTAGCCTACCATTAGCCCAGTAATCCATCATTTGTTATTCCTACCAAAGTGAACGACTTCACACTTAGCTACATTGAATTCCATTTGCCACATTTCCGCCCAGCTCTGCAACTTATCTATATCCCGCTGTAACCTACCACTTCCTTCCTCACTATCCACAACTCCACCGACTTTTGTGTCATCCGCAAACTTGCTTACCCAGCTTTCAAGTCCTTCCTCTAGATCATTTATAAAGATAACAAAAAGCAATGGTCCCAAAACAGATCCTTGTGGTACACCGCTAGTAACTGCGCTCCAAGATGAACATAATCCATCAACTACTACCCTCTGTCTCCTTCCAGCCAGCCAATTCCTAATCCAAACCTCTAATGTATCCTCAATGCCATACCTCCGTAGTTTTAGCATTAGCCTACCATGGGGAACCTTATCGAACGCCTTACTAAAATCCATATACACAACATCTACTGCTTTACCCTCGTCCACTTCCTTAGTCACCTTCTCAAAGAACTCAATAAGGTTTGTGAGGCACGACCTGCCCTTCACAAAACCATGCTGGCTATCCCTGATCACGTTATTCCTACCCAGATGTTCATAAATCTTATCCCTTACCATTCTCTCTAAGTCTTTGCCCACCACTGAAGTCAGACTCACTGGCCTATAGTTACTAGGGCTATCCCTACTCCCTTTCTTGAACAATGGGACCACATTCGCTATCCTCCAGTCCTCTGGTACTATTCCCGTTGACAATGACGACATAAAAATCCAGGCCAATGGCTCTGCTATCTCCTCCCTAGCTTCCCATAGGATCCTGGGGTAAATGCCACCAGGCCCAGGAGACTTATCTATATTCATCCTTTCCAATATTCCCAAAACCTCTTCCCTGCATATTTCCAGGGCATCCATTCTAATTATTTGTGATTCCATATTCACATCAGCAACAGTGTCCTGTTCCTGAGTGAATACTGATGAAAAGTACTGATTTAATGTCTCTCCAATCTCCTCCGCCTCCACACACAACTTCCCACTACTATCCTTGACTGGACCGATACCTACCCTAGTCATCCTTTTATTCTTGACATACCTATAGAAAGCCTTTGGGTTTTCCCTAATCCTACCAGCTAAAGACTTTTCATGTCCCCTTCTCGCTTCTCTTAGCTCCCTCTTTAGCTCCTTCCTGGCTACCTTATAACTCTCAATCGCCCCTACTGAACCTTCACGCCTCATCTTTACATATGCCGCCTTCTTCCCTTTCACAAGGGACTCCAATTCCTTACTAAACCACGGCTGCCTCACAAGGCCCTTTACACCATGCCTGACTGGTACATACCTATCGAGGACACGCAGTAGCTGCTCCTTGAACAATCCCCACATCTCATTAGTGTTCTTCTCTTGAAGCCTGTTTTTCCAATCCACACATCCTAAGTCATGCCTCACTGCATCATAATTTCCCTGCCCCCAGCTATAACTCTTGCCCTGCGGCGCACGATTATCCCTCTCCATCACTAAAGTAAAAGTCACCGAGTTGTGGTCACTGTCCCCGAAGTGCTCACCTACCTCCAAGTCTAACACCTGGCCTGGTTCATTACCTAGAACCAAATCCAATATAGCCTCCCCTCTTGTTGGCCTGTCGACATATTGTGTCAGGAAACCCTCACTATACAAGTCACTATTAATGCCGGAGGAAACATCACAGAAGCGCTTCACAGGAGGCTCGCAAGCACTGAGGATGTCACCTAGAAAGGGGACGAAACGTCTGCAACACTAAGTCCCAGCTGGGCGAACAGAACCACAACAATGAGCAACCGAGCTACAAATCTTTTTCACAAATTTTGAAAAAATTACAAAGTCATGGTCTGCGCTACCTGCTCAAGAATATTTTGAGTGGTTCGGCCTAGTCCATAACAGGCCTTCAGTCTGAAAAATAACCCTCCTCGATAATGCTGTCTCCTGCTGTTAGGTAAACACACACAGACACAGACAAGTACACGACACACACACACACACATACACACGCACCCAGACACGCGCACACCCACATACACAGAGGCACACATACAGACACACATACACAGATACACGCGCACAAAGACACGCACAAAGAGCCACACCGATACATGCATACGCACAGACACACACACACAGACAACACATGCACACAGACACACATGGACCCCCAAAGAGATACACACACGCACTGACATGCACACACACGGTCAGATACACAGAGAGAGAGACACACACACGTGCATGTGCGTGCCGGACACACACACACACACACACACACACACACACATCCTAGCGTCTTTTGGATATAATTCGATAAGTTATGATTAAAGCTGGGCTCAAGGCTTTTTGTGAGAGGGTAGTAGAACTGGCTTTAAAAACATGTCAGCCATAATCAATAGCTCAGTAGACTGGACTGGCCAAATGGCTTTTTTACGGCTCGAATTTTGTACGCTCTATGGTACATTCATTTGTCTGTGTTAGTGTGTGTACTTGCATGTGCATGTGTGTCTGTGTATCCGTGTTTTTGTGTGTCTGTGTTTTTGTGAGTTGAGTGTGTCTGTGTGTGTATGTCTGTGTGTATATGTTTGAGTGTGTCTGTGTGTGCCTGAATGTGTATGCATCTGTGTGTGTGTCTGCATATGTTTGTGCTCCTCATGACTTTTAGAAATGGAAATATCACTGTTCATTTATGTAATTTCTATACTGTTTGTCATTCGTCTTTCCACCATAGCTTGAGGAATTTTGTTTCAGTTATGAATTTGTTATTTTAACAGATGCAGGAAATCTGCATGACTTCTTCCGAGGACGACCCAAACCAATTTGAGACCTATATCATAGGCCATATCATCAACTGGTTACACCGATAATTTGCTGTGACCAATGGAGGAGTGGCAGTAGTAAAGAAAACAGTTACTCAACAACCCAGGGAACTCTGGACCGGTATGCCTGACATCAGTGGTGGATGAGTCTTTGGAAGGATTCTGAGGGATAGCCAATCGCATGCATTTTCACAGCCAAGGATTGATTGGGGGTGGTCACCATAGCTTTTTGCATGAGAAATTCTGTCACACTAATCTGACTGAGTCTGTTAAAGAGGTGACAAAGCAGATTGATGAAGGCGGTGTTGTAGATGCTTTCCATATAGACTGGAGCAAGTTCTTCGACAAGATTCTTCATATTAGTCAGGTTAGTAAGGTTAGGACACATGGGAAACAGCGCATCCAAGCCAATTGAATACAAAATTAGATTGAAAGGAGGTGACAGAGGTAGAGGATTGCTTTTCAGGCTGGATGTCTATAAATAATAGTGTACCACAAGGATCAGTGCTGAGCCCACTTATTTTCATCATTTATATAAATGATGTGGATGTGACCATAGGTGGTAACGGTAGAAAGTTTTCAGATTAAACCAAAATTGTTGGTGTTGTGGGTAATGAAGAAAATTATCTCAGAGTGCATCGAGACCTCGATCAGATGGGCCAATGGGCTGACGAGTGGCAGATGGTGTTTACTTCAGATAAATGTGAAGTGCTGCATTTTGTAAAGCAAATCGGGGTACTTAATGGAAATGTTTTGGAGGATGTTGTTGAGCAATGAGAGAGAGAGGGAGAGAGAGAGAGAGAGAGAGAGAGAGAGAGAGAGAGATTTAGGTGCAACACTCCTTCAAAGTGAACAGGATAGGGAACAAGGTGTTTGGCATGTTTGCCTTCATTGGTCAGAGCATTGAGTTTTTGATTTGGGATGTCATGTTACAGCTCTGCAGGATGTCAGTGAGGCCACACTTTGGAACACTGTGTGCAGTTCTGGTCTCCCTGCTGGACGAAGGTTGCTGTGAAACTTGAAAAGGTTCAGAAAAGATCTATAAGGATGTTGCCAGGTTTGGAGAGTTTGAGCTATAAGCGGAGGCTGAATAGGCTGGAACGGATTTCCCTGTAGAATCACGGGAATAGGGCTGACCATATAGAGATTTATAAAGTCATAAGGGGCACAGATTTTGTAAATAGACAAGGTCTATTTCCCAGAATAGGGGATTCCAAAAATAGAGGGTATAGGTTTAAGGTGCGAAGGGAAATATTTTAGATGGAACTTTGAAATAATGCTTTCATACAGAAGGAGGTGTGCATATGGTATTATCTGCCAGAGCAAGTGGTGGGGCCTGGCATCTTGATGGGTAGCTGAATAAGGAGGTATAGAGGGATATGAGCCAAATGCTGGCAAATCAGACTCGATCAGATTGGGATGTCTGATCAGTACGGATACATTTACATGTTGAATGACTCTATAAGAGAGATGAGGAGACATTCTAAACAGGCATTTCATGTGGGAATTCTCTTCCCTACAAGTTTGAGATGCCTCTTTGTTTGCATTGATTCAAAGCTGAGTTCGTTAAATAGTTGACAGAGAAGTGATAATGGAATGCAGGCAGGAAAGTGCGGCTGTGACCATATCCTGATCAGCCACAATCTTAGTGCCTGTTAGAGAAGACTCAAAGTGTCTAATGGCCCACTCCTGCTACTCAGTTCCATGTTTCTGTGTTCCATTCAGTCCCTCAAACCTGCCAGACAGGAGCAGTTAGAAGATACTTATTGCGATACCCTGGTGCACAGAAACAGAGGAGACCTTTCAGCCCCTCAAGACTGTCCCACACGCTATGGGGTGATTTGAGAAATGTAATTGGAAAACCCAGGATGAGTATGAAAGAGACCCCTCATCTCTGTTTAAAGAGCGTCTCCTCTCTGTAACTCGTGCTTCATATGTTGGTTATGTTGTAGACCCAGCTTCACTGCGAATACAGCCCCCAAACTCAACCAGAGATGGTCCAGACAATCTGGCAACATTCAATAACAGAGCTTCCAGGAAAATAACACCCTCTACTTTCCAATAATAGAATGTGAGAACGCCACAAACAGGGGTATGTCATTCATCCACATGCCCCCCTCCCCACCCCCCCCCCCCCCCACTGCAAGCAGGTTTTCACCCACATGCAGCCCTGGACATGTTTGCAAAAATCCTCAAGGTAGCTTCCTCATCACAAACATCTTTGGCTGCCTCATAAAGATTAGAAGTCGGGTTATTCACTGAAGGTCACAAAATATTCAGGAAAAATGTCACCCTTCAGCTCGTGAACTTGTCTGTGTCGATCTGCAGCAAGGCTTGTGCTGTTGGAAGTATTGGTAACATTCATGCAACAGTGCTGCTGGACACTGCACATTTCCACAGTTAAAAGGAGGAGATTATTCAGCTCCTCACGCTAGCTTCACAGGAATATGAGGAAGTCATCCAGCTCAATGAAATTATTGGAGAAGTGTAGAGATAGCCCATTTAGTGCCTCCAACCAATTATACAGGAAGAGAAGGAGTCACGTGTTATGGATGACAGGAGAGCTCCTCAAAAATATTTGAAGGCGTTGGCTTAGACTCTATTAATAATTAAGTGTTCTGATACAGTACTATCCCATAAACATGTACCAAGCAAAAAGAAAAGATCAGACACAGATTCTCAGATGCAGTTCTCCAATCTAGGAGGAAAAACAAATCAAGTGAATAATTAGACAGAGTTGCCGCCAGGAGACTTCCACTGAAGCTCCCAACTCTGTGGAGGCCTCAGTAGCTTCTGATGTTACTGAGAAACCAAAATACTTCCAGTAATGTGGCTGCCAGAACTGCACACAGTATTCTATCTATGCCCTGGCCAATGGCATGTTTAACTCATATTCCGTCGCCTCGATGAATAAACACTATGCCTACAGTCCCGTGTGATTTTTTAACTGGTAGTTACACTGTCCAGTCACATTCAGGGATGTGTGAGATACATCCTCTGACCTCCCTAGTGTTCTGCTATTCATTGAATTCTTCCCTGTCTGGCTCCATCTTCCAAAGTGTATCACCTCATATTTATCAGGGTTCCATTCCATCTGCCATAGATCTGACCATCTGACCATTCCACCTGCATCTTCCTGTGAGATAAGGCATTCATCCTCATTGCCAATCATCTGGCCAACCTTTGTTTCAAACACAAAATTACTTATTACGCTCAGTCCACACACCCCACCACCCCCTCCACATTCACATTTACATCATTTATGAATACGACAAATATGTAGATACATTGCATGCTCGCTGTGGTACACAACCAGACACTGGTCTATTTCTACCACCTTTCCAGTAACTTGGGACCACATAGCTGCTCTCTAGTTCTCTAGCACCTCCCTTGCGTGGTCAGATTCGACTTAAACATTTAGGTCAGGACATTTGGGCGGCACGGTGGCACAGTGGTTAGCACTGCTGCCTCACAGCGCCTGAGACCCAGGTTCAATTCCCAACTCAGGCGACTGTCTGCGTGGAGTTTGCACATTCTCCCCGTGTCTGCGTGGGTTTCCTCCGGGTGCTCCGGTTTCCTCCCACAGTCCAAAGATGTGCAGGCTAGGTGAATTGGCCATGTTAAATTGCCCGTAGTGTTAGGTAAATGTAGGGGTATGGGTCTGGGTGGGTTGCGCTTCGGCGGGTCGGTGTGGACTTGTTGGGCCGAAGGGCCTGTTTCCACACTGTAAGTAATCTAAATCTAAATTTCCTCTCTTATCTCCAACAGCATACAGCGATACAACTCATCTGGATTTACATCATCCAAAACCATTAATTCCAACTTGCATCTTATATCAATCTGTTCGAGAGCTTCCCAGTCCATCTTCTTGAATTCTGTACCTGCATCTTGCTTATCCCAACTAAAACAGATGTGAAGCTTTCCTGCCACAGGCTATCAATACTCCCCAGTTTCACACACTGATTACCCCCTTGGTTTGGAAATGGGTCCTAAGTTTTCCCTGGTTATTCCGTTCAGCTTGATGTTTTTGTTGAACATCTTGGGTTCCCCCTAATTTTGCCTGCTGCACTTCTCCATGCCCCAGTATTAGTCAGTCTGCTGTGGGTGAGTTTTCTAGGTTTCCTTGAGATCACCTCTCATTCTTTCAAACAGTAGAGAACAGGTATAATCTCATCCACACTGCAT
The DNA here is from genome assembly GCF_020745735.1 of Hemiscyllium ocellatum. Taxonomy (NCBI): domain Eukaryota; kingdom Metazoa; phylum Chordata; class Chondrichthyes; order Orectolobiformes; family Hemiscylliidae; genus Hemiscyllium; species Hemiscyllium ocellatum. The sequence goes on from NW_026869319.1 coordinate 673,051, forward strand.
GCAATCTGTGCAGAATACCTTTACTTCGATATTCCAATTTCCGTTAAATGAAGGCCAACTTCACATTTACCCTTCCATTTCAAAAAGTCGCTCCTGAACCACGTTCGTTCAATTTTATTTACTATTCACTTTCTGAACTCTTAAACATCCACCTGAATATCTCACTATATCACATCCAATAGTTCTCCGTTGTCTCCCTCTACAAGAAACATCTTCTGATATATTCCTGATGAAGGGCTTTTGCCCAGAACGTCGATTTTACTGATCTTCGGATGCTGTTGAACTCCTGTGCTTTTCCAGCACCACTCTAATCTAAACTCTGGTTTCCAGCATCTGCAGTCATTGTTTTTACCTAAGAAACATCTGCAAACCATTTCAAAAGAAGTTTGTTAATAATGATTATTCGGGTGTGATCCAAGATGGCGGCGATCCAGTCGGCCTGCCCTGCAGAGCTCTGCACCAGAACGAAGAAAAAATGATGGGTTCACCCTCTCTTTCTTCTCTATTGTGGTAAAATCAGTCGTTTTTGATCCCCAGTATTGTTCTATGCCATTTTAAGTGAGTAAGGAAAATGACTAAGGGAAAAGGACCATGAGGATTGCAACTAGCGGGGCACTGCAGCGATGGATACGCCCGCGGCTGTGGCGTCGGCCTCTGCGAACGCCCCAGGGGACTTATCTGTGGAGTAGAGCCTGGTCTCGCAATTCAGAGCCCGCGAGAGAAGATTGTTTCAGCGATCGATGAGACCTGAACCAGGCTGGAACTGATCTCAGCCAAGCTGCAGAAGCAGGACCAGGAGACCCAGTGTCTCGGGCCGCTCATCGTTGAGGTGGAACTATAGACCGCGGCTATGGAATCCACGGCAGAATCCTCGGTGGGTCGGTTCCAAGCCGTAGAATGGTAGGTAAGGGCCTTAGTAGAGTAGGCCGACGACCTCTAAAATCGGGGCCGTCAGAAGAACATCAGCCTGGTCAGGCTGCCTGAATGAGAAGAAGACCAGTTCGTCAGCTTCTTGTAGTAATGGCTCATACAAGTTTTGAATCTGGAAGTCAAGGGCAGACTGGGTGCAGGTCGAGTGGGCCCACCGGGTCGCAGTGTGCAAGATCAGATCAGATCAGCGCCCCCACCCGGTCCAAGTGCTAGGCCAACACGATAGAGAAAAAAAAGTCCTGTAAACTTCTCGAGCTCTGGGGAAGGATCCATAGGCTATGATCTGCAAAGGATCACGAATTATGTTTTTTGAAGACTTCCCTACGGCAAGAGGCAAGCCTTTCATTAGGTAAAAAGGAGCCTGAGGAATGTGAATATTCTGGTAAGATATCCAGAAATATTATGGTTCAGCCATGGAGGGTCTGTGTTTAATTTTGACTCATCGGAAAACTCAAAGGACTTCCTGTTCACATTAAAATAGACTAGCTGGTCCAAATAGTATGGATAATTATGTTGTCTTTGATTTCTCTGGGGTTTGCTTGGTTTACCTCCTTTTTTTAAGTATGTGGAAGTCCCATATTTCCCTTTTCTCTCTGTTCTCCTTTCTTCTTCCATTCCAATTATTCTCCAAAGGGGTTTGGGGATGGTGGGAGTTGCTATATTTTGTTTTACCAGGACTGTCTCGGGTCAAAGTACATACGGGATGGATTGAACGCACACTTTTAATTTTCTTGTTGTAAGACGCGTGCAACTTTTTAAAAACTTTGTTTTGCCTGGGGTTGGGGAGCGGCTTCAGCTAGGAGAAACCATGGGGGATTAATGGGTAATATAAACGCCATCTGCTGGAAAGGGGACAGTCTCCACTTATGTGTGTTATATGCTGGTTCATTTTAGAAATAACTGTCAGAAGTTTTGATTTGGTTGTTAATGTAGTTATATTTTCAAATTTGTATGAACTGTTTACTGCTTTCACTTGACGCGCTATAAAAGGGGTTCTTCTCCCAGTGGGTTCTGGGTTGCATCAGATTGCTATGGCTAACCGCTTGGTAAAATGGTGCACGTGGAACGTTAAGGAGAGTCACTCGCCGATTAAGAGAAAAAAGCTACTTTCAAGCCTCAGCCTTGCTACAAGAAACACATCTAACTAATGAGGAGGACTTAAAGTTACAGCAGGTATAGGTTCAGTCCAGTATTTATTTCATCTTTTAATTCGAAAAGTAGAGGAGTAGCTTCACTCATTCATACAAAACTTCCACTTCAGTTGTTTGACCAAATTAAGGACGAACTTGAGTGGTTTCTGATCCTTAAAGCTTTTATACGGCAAAGGAATTTGGGACATTGTATAATATTGCCCCCAGCACACCCCCTCAAATTTGTAATGGATGCCATGTCCAGGTTGATGACCATTGGTGAACATTGTACAATTAAAGGGGAGACTTTAACCGACTTATGGACCCCGAAGTGGACAAGATATCAAGGGGTCTCACGGGTATTTCCCCGCCATCAAGGCAGCTGGTAGACCTGAACAAGGAGCTGTGTTGGTGGACGTTTGAGATGTCTTCACCCTGAAGGTAGAGACTTCACCTTTTTTCTAATCCACGTAAGTGCTACACCAGGATTGACATAATTTTTGCCCCATTGGCCTTTTTAAATTCGATACTGCCCTGCAAAATTCTGATCATGCAGCAGTGTACGTGGATGTTAAGGCCGATTGCGCTGGGACAGGCTCACAGCCTCCTGAAAGATAACAAATTCACTGAATACTTTTCGTGGGAATTTAAGTTTTTCATGGGACATTAACTTGGGTAGGGCCAGAAATCCGTCGGTGTTCTGGAAGACTGCCAAGGCCTATGCAAGGAGTTTGATTATTTCTTACTCGGTGACACGGAAGCAGCAGAAGGGAAAGCATCAGCGTATGCTTAAGGCTTAAATGAAGGCATCTGAGACAGCATTCTTTGAAGAGTGTCTATAACTAAGTTGCAGCAGATTACAGCCCTCCGGGCAGCTCTGAACATTACGCTCACCCAGACAGCAATGAGGGAGATTTTCTTTGCGAAACAGAGGTTATTCGAGTATGGAGCTAAACCGAGAAGGTACTTGGTGCACTTGGCCATAAAGAAGAGTGCCCCCAATCTATTACATACATGAGAGAGGGTGCTGGCACTATTATCTACGATCCGAATAGGGTTAATACAGCATTCAGTAAGTTCTACTCTGGGTTGCTCCAGTCAGAGGATTGTGCGGACAGATTAGTGAAGATGGAGTCCTTTTTAATACCTTGGACCTCCCAGGTGTCACTTCAGAGCAGGAGTCTCTTTTGAATGCACCTCTGACAATCTAAGAGATAGAGGATGCGGTAAGGCAGCTCCAGAGTGGCAAACCGACCGGCCCAGATGGCTTGCGGAGTGAGATTTATAAGGAGTTTTTAGACATGATGGCTGAGCCAATGTTGGATATACTCAATGATATTTCTAGATTGGACTGCCTCCCATCCTCTCAGAGAAAAGCAAATATTTCTCTTATTCTCAAGAGAGGGAAAACCCCAGAGGATTGCCTATTCGTATAGGCCTGCACTGTTATTAAAAATGTGGACTTTAAAATTTTGTCGAAAATACTAGCTTAGAGGCTGGAGATCCTGTCCTTCATTGTGAAAGTGGAACAGGTTTTATTAGGAGTCGCAGGTCCCCTATTACTACTAGGAGAGTGCTAAATATGGTTCAACAAGGTCGATTCCAGGCTTGGTAGTCTCGCTGGATGCAGAGAAAGCATTTGATTTGGTGTACTGGCCACAACTCTTTTATGGCTTGGAACCGTTTGGCCTTGGAGTTGTCTTTGCCTGGTGGATGACAGAATTATATAGATACACTAAAACAGCAGCAGTTCTCACTAATGGTACAAAGTCTAATGGTATAATTTTAGCATCGGCAGAGGCAGCCGACAAGAGTGCCCCTTTCACCACTATTATTTGTATTGGTGATTGAGCCGTTGGCAGAGGCCATCCAGAGGGGTCCCAATATAACTGAAAGGGTGATAGGGTCGGGAAGGCATTGAATCATCCTTTACTCAGATGACATTTTTCTCTCTCTAACTGATATCTTTGCCCCATTTAATTGAAGTGATTGATCTATTTGGATCTTTCTCAGGGTATAACATCAATTTTATGAAATCGGAGGCCATGCCTGTTGAGGTGTTATTCGAGTACCTGATCATGGGGGGAGCAATCTGATTCCCTTTCAGACAGTCACAAGGAGGTTTCCTCTGTTTAGGCATTTTTGTCACACCAACCTTCAGTCAATTATATAAAGCAAACTTCGTGCAGGTGCTCGAGAAGATAAGATGGGACCTTCGGCTCTGGGAAGATATTCCAATATCCTGGTTGGGTAGAATACCTTCGGTTAATAGGAATGTACTTCCTCGTTCCTTCTATCCCACGTGTATGGTCCTGTTGGTGCTCTCCAGGCCGGTGCTATGGAGGCTTTACAGTTGGTTAAGCTTGTTTATATGGCACTACACGTGGCCTGTTATGGTGCTCGCAAAATTACAGCTTCTGCAGGAGATGTAGGGTGTGAATTTTCTGGACCTTAAGAAATACCAACTAGTTTCCCTGCAATCGATGTGGCTGATTGAGCTTGCAAAGACCTGCGGTCAGTTTGGCAGTTCATTGAGGCACCCCAGCCAAACTGCCCTCTCATTAATCTGTTGTTCGTGGGCAAGACGAGGACTGTAATGGACCATTACAGAAATCCAATTGTCCTTAAAAGAGTTAAAGACTGGAAAATGATGTGACAAAGTGAGGGCAATTTACAAATATAAGCTTCCCCTTTTACTCCCATTGTAGGATTTGTAGGATCCCAGCTGGGATTGATGGATTATGGCTTTGGTTCTGGGAGTCCAGAGGAGTTTCCTGTTTGGGAGAATTATTTGACGTGGTGGTCAAGATGGTTTTAGAGCAGCTGAGCCAGAAATATGAGTTATCTTGGAGGGGCCACTTTCGTTATTTTCAGATGAGGAATTTTAGACAGAAAAAAAGGACGACATTAATGGATAGTCCACGTAGGTCGGAAATGGCGAGAAGAGTGCTTCGTCCACAGGTGCTCTCTCGGCCAGCACCCTCTATCATTTATTAAGAGGTAATGTCTCAAATGATATAGAACAGCTGCATGGAATCTGGGCTCAGGAATTGTGGGTGAAGATTTCACCAGAGGAGTGGGAAAATATTTGGGAGACCATAAGGACGATTTCAATTTGCAATAGGATATAGGCTATGCAGTTGAAGGTACTCCACAGGATTTAATTAACACCAGAGCAGCTTGTCAAATTTAAGACAGGAGCGTCCCCAATATGCCCCAGATGTACAATAGATGTTGGTATGCTTACTTATTGCTTGTCTTCATGCCACAAGCTTTGTAGATATTCGTGCACGATAGCAAATGTTTTGGAAGGGGTTTTGGGAACCGAGGTCAAGGCAAATCTGGTGCCCCTCCGCTTGGGTTCGCTGAACCTTCCCTCTTTGGACTTGCATGGGAATAAATTGTTTAGTATTCTTTCATTTTGTGCACGGAAGAACATTCTGATGAAATGGGTTCCAGGAAACCTCCCAGGACTCTGATCGTGGTGTAGATTAGTTATGGAGCCCAACCCCCTAGACTTCCTTACGAGTATGGGCACCAGAAAAAGAACATTCTTGTAGCACGTGGCGGCCCTATTTCAACCATATAGACATGGTTTTATTGGCTTTATTGGTCAGGGCATTTGTGTAACAGTGAGGGCTCTGACAGGAAGAATTATGAACAAATACAGGTATGGCAACTCATACTACCGGTGATGGGGAACTTTGCTGGGATTGTGCTGGGTGTTGTAACTTCATGTAATTTAATTTATTTTGCGTTGGTTCAGCTCAGTTTAATCTATGTTTTGTTTTGATTTTGTTTTGATATCAGCCCATTGATTTTGTGCACAGGGAAGATAATGAGTCCATTCAGCCCCTCATGCTTCTTACACAGCAACCAGAGTAGGGGTTATTTCACACCATGTGTCAATTATACAGGATTGTAGCGAACGAAGAGAATATAGAGAAGTGAGAATTCAAGCATATCACCTTCACGATGGAATATAAAGTAGTGAGAAAACTGCTGGAATTAAAGAAAATTGTTAAAATCGATTATTCAGGAATTAATGAAAGGACATTTGCAGAGTCAAGCCACAAAGGATGAATCGTATTTTCATTATTTATTTGAGTCTTTAAGAGTGTGAAAAGCAAGCTGCATAATGGGGATCCTGGAGATGTAAAATCAGGACTTGCAGAAGACATTTAATAAGGTGTGCACAAAAGATGAATCTGCAGAATAAGATCACCTATGGTTAGAAGAAATTTATTCGCTTGGATGTAGAATTGGCGAAACAAAGAATTGCAGTGAGATGGAATAACTGGTTCATTTTCTGTTTCCAAAAATATCATAGGGCTCAGACCCCAGGCCCCAACTATTAGCAATCAATATTATCACTTATTTGAGGGGATGGACATGCTATAATCAATTTTTCAGAAGACACTGGCTCAGGTGAGAAATTGTAATGAATGGTTAAGGATAGGTTGGGCCATTATTTGGGAGATGAAATGAAATAATGAAAAGTATGAGGCCGTTTTGGTCGGTGTAACAGAAAGGCAACTTACTATCCAAACAGAGGGAAACTACAGAGTGCTTAGGTACAGAGGGATCTGGTATCCCCATCCATATCGCAAAAAACACAGATGCAGGTATAGCAGATAATGAGAAAGGCAACTGCAAATTTGGCATTTATTTCTGAAAGAATAGATGATAAAGTGAGGGAGGTATTGCTGCAATAATGCCAGGCTTTTGTGAAATCGCAATTGAGTACTGTGTACAGTTTTGGTGTCTTGACTGCAGGAGGGATGTAATTAGCATGGAGGCAGTTCAGAAGAGGTTTACTAGACTAATTCCAGAGATAAGGAGTTTGTTCTTTGAAGAGAGATTGATCAATTCAGGCTTATACTCTCTGGAATTTAGTAAAATGGGAGGAGATATCTCTAAGGTCTGGACAATGCTAAAGGTGATTGATGATGTCAACATGCATTGTTTATTTCCTCATGTGGGGTAATCTACAACAAGAGATCATAGTTTTAGGATAAGTGGAGAGGAATTAAGACAGTGATGAGATAACTTCTCTCCAAGAATTGTAAATCTGTGGAATTCACTGTTCCAGAGTGCAATTGATGCTGGAATATTGAGTAACTGAAGAGATATGGAGAGTGGGCCGGAAAGTGGGACTGAGATCGAGATGACATCAGTCATGATTGTATTCAATGGTGGAGCAGGCTGATATCAGTCATGATTGTATTCAATGGTGGAGCAGGCTGACATCAGATATGATTGTATTCAATGGTGGAGCAGGCTGATATCAGATATGATTGTATTCAATAGTGGAGCAGGCTGACATCAGAAATGATTGTATTCAATAGTGGAGCAGGCTGAAATCAGATATGATTGTGTTCAATGGTGGAGCATGCTGGAGGGGCTGGATTGCTGACTGATTTTCCTCGTCCTTATTCCGCCCTTAGAATGGGGGAACACAGAAATGGGGAAGGGTTGGTTATCAGCCAGAAAGCAGGAACATTGGAAAAATCAGACATAATCAGTTTGAAAGAATGTAACCAGTAGGGTCTCACAGTAACCAGTGCAGGGTCTTCAACTATTTACCATCTATATCCATGAGCAAGAGAAGTGGAACAAATGTACTGTAACTAAGGTTGCCAATGGAACTAATCTAAGCAGGAAATTAAATTATCAATGGAAGTTATAGAGTTTGTAAATGCATATGGACCGGTTAATCCAAGGATAAAAGTTTGGCAGGTGGGATTTAACGTCATATATAACTTGTCATTTTCTTCCAGGGAGAACGGCAGGCTGTATTTTACTGAAATACAGAGAGATTACAGGACTTGGTGATAGCGTGTGTACTGGAGGGTTCACTCTGAGCCATTGAGACATGGCAAATGTTGCTCCATCACCCTGCTCGCCTGCTGCCTGATGTTTCCAGCGGGCCTATTGCTCTCATCCACCAAATATATCCTCCATCACTTAATGACAACACTGATGTTGAGATCTGAGAGATGATGGAGCCGTCACCCACTCCTGCCTGGAAAGTTCAAGAACATAGAAGCTGAATTAAATGTGACCCTAAAAGCCACTGGAAGCACCGTCCTCCCCCGGGTGTGAAGTCGGAGATAATGTTGAAGGAGGTGACACCGCACTGTGACCAGTTCCTTATTCAATCAGTGTCCCCTCACACTCTGTTCCTGGGTTAAGTGGAGCTTGGAAAGCTGTTCCTAGAAAACCCGAGGTGGATACAGCAGATCCCTTTCCCCAGACACACGCACTGCGTGGTTTCAGACCTTCCCCTCTTGGCAGCCTCTGCTCCATTTGTTGTTCATGTTACAGAACCAGATGCTGTAACTACAGTCCCCATGCTCCATCCAGACTTGGGTCACCAAATGCTCAGGTCTCCCTGAATGTCTGAGGCAGCTCACAGTGCAACGTCCAGCAAATCATCCCCAGCCCCTGTACTAACATTTCAATAACAGGTGTCAGTCCTGAGCCCCTCAGTTGCAAGTTCGATGCCTGGTACTTAACAATAATACTTGGGGGGCTTCCTCGTGTAACTGGCCGAATGATCATCTGAGAGGGACAAACACAGATGTTCAGTGAACAGGCACAGAACAAGGTTCAAAGCTGCTGGGACCCCCTGTCCAACATGGAGCACTACATGGGACACACCGGGAAGTGAACAACAGCCGAACACATACTCCACTGTCCATGGAGTACCATATGGGACACACCAGGAATTGAATAGCCCTCGACACACTATTTCATTGTTGCTGAGCTACACAGTGCCAGCTCTTGATACATTAAGGATCCAAATGGGACCAACAGCCGTGAAGTATAGAAGAGCATGAGCAATGCACTTTGCACATTGTTTCTGAACTTCATAATTACGTCCCGGGGGATTCAGGGATATGAGCACCAACGGTCAGGTTAAGGTACAGAAAGACGGATATTCGTGTTATATTTGGATGTTTATTTGATCAACAAATTGAATAAACATGGCTCCTCTCAGAGAAATGTGATTAGTTGGAGGAGTCAGACGCTGGTATGTCCAATATCAAGAATAAGAACATAAAATAAATATGCTGACAGATCAGCACAAATGGTCAGTTATGCACGATATCAAATTAAACTCACAGAATAAGACATCATAATCCAGATGAGATATCTATTCAGCGTGAAGCACTGTACAGACGTGGTTAGTGTAGTGCTCACTACAACCCAGCAATCTGTACAGACTGTGCAGAGTGCATCAGTCCACGGGGAGCTGTGCAGTGAATAACTCTGTAAGCCTGGTGAATTTACCCTTCCAGAAAGGAGAGCTGTGTCCACCATCCCAGTGCATTGCCTATTAATACTGTGTTTGATCACCGCCCACTGTCGGGAAACTTGCAGCCCATGCTGGAAGTGACAGGATGTGTAACTCCCATCCATTTACAGCTCCATATCTTCATTGTGCCAGGCACTTTAGAACATCTAGTCAGGAGAAGGATGAAGCTTACATAAGGTTGAGGAGGCAAGGGTTAGGCAGGGCTCCAGAAGGTTGCAAGGTAACCAGGAAGGAACTGAAGAATGAACTCAAGAGAGATAAAAGTGTGCATGATAAAGCCTTGGCGGGTACGATTAAAGTAAAACCTGAGAAGTTCTACACTTATGTGAAGAACAAGAGGATGGCCAGAGTGAGGGTAGGGCTGATCAGGGATAGGAGAGGGAACTTGCGCCAGGAGTTGGAGGAAGTAGGGGAGGTTCTTGCTGAATGTTTTGCCTCAGTATTCACTCATGAGAGGGACCTTGATGTTTCTGAGGACAGCATAAAACGGGCGGATATGCTAGAACAGGAGGATGTGCTGAAAAATTTGAGAAACACATGGATAGATAAGTTTATTTGGCCAAACAGGATATGCCCTAGGAGACTATAGGAAGTGAGAAGAGATTGCTGCTCATTTTGCGATGATCTTTGCATCCTCACTGCCCACTGGAGTCGTGCCAGATGGCAGGAGGCTGGAAAAAATTATTCACTGGTTCAAGAAAGGGAATAGGGATAATCCTGGGAATTATTGGCCAACCAGTCTTATACCAGTGACGGGCAAAGTATTGGAAAGGATTTGAGAGACAGTATTTATGATTACTTGGGAAATTATAAATGATTAGAGACAGTCAACATGGCTTTTGTGAGTAACAGGTCATGCCTCATAGATCTTATTGAATTCCTTAAGGATGTGACAAAACATGTTGATGAATTAGAGCAGCACATATATGGATTTAACAAGGCGTTCGAAAAAGTTATCCATGGTAAGCTCATTCACAAAATAAGGAGGCATGTCTTAAAGGGAGATCTGGCTGTCTGGATACAGAATACAGAAGGTGGTGGTAGATGGAACAGGTACAGCCTGGAGCTTGGTGACCAGCTTGATGATCTGTTCTAGCACCTCTGCTCTTTGTGTTTCTTTTTTTTACAAGAGAATTGGATGACGAATTGGAAGGGTGGGTTCATAGGTTCGCCAATGGCACGAACTTTGGTGGAGTTGGTGGTTAATATGGAGGGCTGTTACAGGTTGCAACAGGACATTGACAGAACTGAGCAGATGAGTGACACATCGAGATAAATCTGGAACTGCGGGATCTTGTTGTCCAAGTCGAAAGATTCTCAAATTTGCCATCCAGGCTGATGATGTTGTTTAGAAGGCGTATGATGTGTTGGCTTTCACACCTGGGGAGATCAGTTTCAGAGCTGTGAGGTTATGCTGCAGCTCTATAATCCCACTGGTTAAACCTCTGTGATGAAGTTGAATGCTGTTCTGCATTGAGAGCTTGCAAGTACTTGTCATATGACTAGTTAATATTTTCAGAGTGTACTGGACAATTGAAACCATGTAACATTTGGCTGTGAAACAGATATTTTGAGCTTTGGTTACTCTTTTGAAACCTATTCGAATTTAAACAATCAAGTTGAAATTATGTACCATTATACTAAACCCAATCGATTTTAAATTTAGTGTTTTGTCAATATCAAACCAAAGAGATGAGCTGATGTTGACGGAGTAAAGAGGCACGCATTTTGAAAGCTAGACAGAGAGTAAACTACCATCGTGAGAGTCTGCCATGAACAACATTCTCTGTGCAAGATAATGGTTTTGGACGAAAAACTCTTGCATTAAAAGACAGAACATGACCCAAGGAGATATTCAGTGGAAAGAAGGAGGACATTGGAGACTGCAGCCACTCTCTGGTTTATGTAATTTTAGCACAGTCTTTCTTTAATTGGAAGAGTATATTGTTCAAGATGGAAGAAGTTAACAAACAGTTCAGAGAAAGCGAAGCTTAGAGTTGGGAATAACTGTTGTTCAATGTTCACTTTTAGAATTAAGGAATGCCTTGATATTATTTTCTATTAAGTATTGGAATTTGCGAGCTCTCTGTCAATCGACTTTAACAGATTATGAGCGAGGTGAGCTTTTCTGCGTGTTTGGTTTCATTAGCAGAAAGGTTCATCGCCGTGTCATAACACTACACCTGTAATACCATGTTGTGGTCACCTCATTAAAGGAAAGAGGTGGAAGCTATCGAGAGGATGCAGAGAATTACCTATGGAACGGCAGAAAGATTGACACAAGCCACACAGTGCGAGTGAAATATTGAGAAAGCTACCACGTGTAAAATAAACAGTGGCAGATTCCCGATGTCTATATAAACGTCAGTGAGTGTAGTGCGTCTGTATTGACGACAGGGTATCTGTGTGTGCATGTGCATCTGTGTATCAGTATTTGTCTTTGTGTGCCTGTATTAGTATATGTGCTACTGCATCAGTCTTCGTGTGTGTCTGTGTATCTATATTCATCTCTGTGTGTCTCTGCATGTCTGATTTTGTCTCTGTGTGTATCTGCGTTTCTGCATTCATCGCTGTGTGTATTGGAATGTCTTTATTTCTCTCTGTGCCTAACTGCGTGCCTGTATTTGTGTCTGTGTGGATCTGCATGTCTGTATTCGTCTCTGTGTGTATTTGACTGTCTGTATTCACCTCCGTGCGTATCTGTGTGTCTGTATTCATCTCTGTGTGTATCTGTGTGTCTCTATTTGTCTCTGTGTATCTCTGTGTGTATCAGCGCGTCTGTTTTCATCTCTCTGTGTATCCGTGTGTCCTTATTCATCTCTGCGGGCAACTGTGTGACTCTATTCGTCTCTGTGTGTATCTGCGTGTCTCTGTGTGTATCTGCGTTTTGTATTGTCTCTGTGTGTACCTGCTTGTCTGTATTCATCTTGCACGTATCTGTGGGTCTCTATTCGTCTCTCTGTCTACCTGTGTGTCTCTGTATGTATCTGCATATCTGCATCCGTCTCTGTGTGCATCTGCGTGTCTGCATTCATATCTGTATCTGCGTGCCTGTATTCGTCTCTATGTCTATCTGCATGCCTGTATGCATATCTGTGTCTGAATGTATGTGTTCGTCTGTATGTCTATCTGCATGCCTGAATTCATCTGTGAGTATGTGTGTGTCTGTATTCGTCTCTGTGTGTATCTGCGCGCCTGTGTTTGTCTCTGTGTGCACCTTTGAGTCTGTGTTCATCTCTGTTTGTATCCTTGTGTCTGTATTCATCCCTGTGGGCATCTGTGTGATTCCATTCGTCTTTTTGTGTATCTGCGTGTCTATATTTGTCTCTGTGTGTATCTGCGTACCTGTATTCATCTCTGTTGTGTATCTGCCTGCCTTTATTTGTCTCTGTGTGTATCCGTGTGCCTGTTTTGTTTCTGCGTGTCGCTGCACGTCTGTATTCGTCCTTCTGTGCGCCTGTGCATCTGTATTCATCTCTGTGTCTCTGTAGTTGTCTCTTTGTGTATTTGCTTGTCTGTTTTCATTGCTGCGTTTTGTCTGCGTGCCTGTATTCGTCTCTGTGTGTATCTGTGCGTCCATGTGCACAGCGGATCTGTCAGCAATCTCTGGTGTTTATAGTGATGCAATGTCCCCCTCTGCTGGACTTCACACACCTCTGCGTTGACAGCACTGCAGGGTGTCAACCATTAGGGATTCAGTCTTGGAGGGAGGGGGAGGGACGCAGCTCATAGCGCCATCCAAACTGACAGAACCATCTGCACACTCACACCCACAGTTTGGTATATGGAGGATTGTAATCGTGCTGAGGACCCTTAGAGTGGAGAATGTCCATGTAAAGTTATGTCTATGGTCGCTCTGCAGTGTGGAAGTGGTTTGTCTTTGAAGATTATTCATGACACAGAGTGCACAAATTAAAGAGTATTTCCACCACAAATGCATCCAAGCAAGGTTGACGGAACCATTTGTAAGTCGATGCAGAAAATATATTGCACGTTCATTATCTTGAAATGTTTTACCATATACTCCTACAAATTATAAATGAGAAAAGATTGAAAAGTCCTGAAACTGACAGTGGTGGTGATAATATCTCAGGAACGATATCGCTAGGTATCAGACGAAACTGCTATGTGCTTCCAAAGATGTTATTTGAAAAACCAAACAGCCGTGCAATGTGAGAGATTGACAGTATTTGATGTCCTCTGAAAGAAACAAAAATCTGACACTAGTGCAAAGGCATGGGGAGGCGAGCAGAGGGTGGCATTGTATAACTGTAAACTTATCAGGGTCAGGCGTAGCGGTGTGGGGGGTGGTGAAGAGTTGATCTCAATTTCAATGGATTTACCCCAGAAAATGGCAAGACCTCGTCTCACGGAGATACACACAAACATACACTTTAAACACACAACACACATACATGCTGATATGGACACAAAAAAACAAACACACGCACTCCTGCACACAGTTTCTTTAAGATAAGTTGAATAAGCTTTTCATTATTTTGGGTATCAATTGTTATTTGGCGAAGGTAGTAGAATGTAGGTGAGAAACATTTCAGCTTTAATCCAATGGCACAGCAGATCCAATGGGCTAAGTGGCCTGATTCTGTTCCATTTTCCCATTTTCAGGAGAAAGTCGCTTTCAAAGGTTGAATTTGAATGCAGATTACAGGGTTTAAGGTAGGATTCTTGGCAGTGTGGAGGAACAAAGGGATATTGGGGTCCATGTCTATAGATTCCTCGAAGTTGCCAAAGCCTTCAAGGTGATAGGGCTGTTAAGAATGTGTGTGATGTGTTGGCTTTCATAAGCTGGGGAATTGATTTAAGAACTGCGAGGTTATGCTGCAACTCCATGAAGCCTGATTAGACCACACTTGGAATGTTGTGTTGAGTTCTGTTCACCCCATTAAAGAAGGATGTGGAGGCTTTAGAGAGGGTAAAGATGGAAGTTACCAGCACGTTACCTGGCCTGTAGGGTATGTCTTATGAAGAAGGTTTGAGGGAGCTTTAACTTTTCTCATTAGAGTAAAGAGGAATGAACAGTGACTTGACAGAGGTGTGCAAGATGATGAGAGGCACCGATAGAATAAATAAGTAGAGTCTTTTTCATAGGGTGAAAATGGTTAACACGAGGAAAACATAATTTTAATGTGATTGGAGGAAGGTTTGGGGGAGATGTCAGAGGCAGGTTGTTTACAAAGGTAGTGATAGGTGCATGGAATTCACTGCCTGCAGTGGTAGTAGAATCAGCTACATTAGGGATATTCAAGTAACTCTTGGATAAGCACATAGATGATAATAGGATGAAGGCTCTGCAATTTAGTTTAATCTTAGAGTAGGATAAAAGATCGGCACACCATTGAGGGCTGAAGGGCTTACTGTCCTGTAATTTTCGATGTTCGCTGTTCTAATTTCTTGAACTCCTGTGAAAATATTGTACCTGGAATTCCTTTAACTTCAGTAGAGGTTAACCTCGTCAGTATTTGATTGTCGAGGGTTAATGGAAATTTGACGAGGTTTGAGGGGGGTGGGGGAGATCGTCCATATTTGTTCGTAACTGTTGTGTCAAAAGGATGATGATTGGTTTGAGGGGAACTCATTTTGATAATAAGAGCATTCCTATTTCTGACTGGGAAAGGGATGTTCCTTTCTCTTTAGGATGATGCGATCTGTGTTCTTCTCATGCCCAAGGAGCAGTGAAGACTGGGTTCATGAAAATACTCAAGGATGAGTTAAATAGATCGTTGTTGAACAAGAGAATCAATGTTTGCTGGGAACAGACAGGAAAGGGATGCTTAGTTACAATCACATCGACAATGTCCATTCTGAATTGTGCAGCAGGCTCGAGGGGCTGAATGGCCACCTGCTGCTCTTGCTTCATGTGTTGTTCACTCACTCAACCCCGCGATGTTGTTACAGGAGGTGAGGAAGATCACATTCAGCCATTCAGGATCGATTCAATGTTACATGAGGAGACCTTTCTGCCCCTCTAAGGATTTACAAAGGAATAGGATGAAGCTCTTCAGTCATTTGAGTGCATTACGCAGCACAAGAGGACGTCGCACCTACTTTCTAGGTTGCTACACAGGAACAGGGGAGTCCTGGGTAACTATCAGGAAATGGATAGTCAGGAGAAATGTGAGTTTTCGGGTTGGAAATCTTTAACTTGGTGAAGTGCCTCAGAGATCAGTGCAACATCAAAAGCTATTTAGAAGCTGTCAATGATTTGGGTGTGGGGACTGATTGGATGGAACTCAATTGGCTCAATCAACTACGAAGGTTCAATAAGATGTCAAGTGGAGGTAGAGAGTCTGTAATGTGATATAGACATGGAAGGTTAGTGTGCAAACCTTCAGCAGAAACAGGATAACATGGGCTACCGAAGTTTGTGCTGTGGCAGAAGGGTAAAACAACAGTAAACTAATTAAAAGAAGAGAGATCACAAAACTGAGTTGTACAAAGGCATTTGTTCACCCTGGTACATACATCACACGGGGTTAGTATGCAGATGCAGCAAGTAATTAGGATAGTATATGGAATGATTACTTCATGAAAAGGCTATCAGGATGTTTTACTGCATCTGTACAGTGGATTTCTGAGTCAGCATCTGATGTATTGTGGGCTGTGATGATTCCATAAACTGAAAAATAAATATACTCAGTAGCTTTAGAAGCTTTGCGAAGAAGTATAAGGAATAAGGTAGGTGAACTTGCAGCGTGGGTTGGTACCTGGGACTTCGATGTTGTGGCCATTACAGAGACGTGGGTAGAACAGGGACAAGAATGGCTGTTGCACGTTCCAGGGTTCAAATGTTTTAGTAGGATCAGACATGGGGGTAAAAAAGGGGGAGGCGTGGCATTACTTGTCAAAGACAGTATCACAGCAGTGGAATGGACGATGGAAGAGGACTTGCCATCTGAGGTAGTTTGGGCTGAGGTTAGAAATAGGAAAGGTGAGGTCACCCTGTTAGGTGTTTTCTACAGGCCTCCTAATAGTCCTAGAGAAGTAGAGGATAATATTGCGAGGATGATTCAGGAAAAGAGTGAAGGTAGCAGGGTGGTTGTTATGGGGGACTTTAACTTCCCAGATATTGACTGGGAGAGCTATAGCTCGAGTTCATTAGATGGGTCGGTGTTTGTACAATGTGTGCAGGAGGGTTTCCTGACACAATATGTCGACAGGCCAACAAGAGGGGAGGCTATATTGGATTTGGTTCTAGGTAATGAACCAGGCCAGGTGTTAGACTTGGAGGTAGGTGAGCACTTCGGGGACAGTGACCACAACTCGGTGACTTTTACTTTAGTGATGGAGAGGGATAATCGTGCGCCGCAGGGCAAGAGCTATAGCTGGGGGCAGGGAAATTATGATGCAGTGAGGCATGACTTAGGATGTGTGGATTGGAAAAACAGGCTTCAAGAGAAGAACACTAATGAGATGTGGGGATTGTTCAAGGAGCAGCTACTGCGTGTCCTCGATAGGTATGTACCAGTCAGGCATGGTGTAAAGGGCCTTGTGAGGCAGCCGTGGTTTAGTAAGGAATTGGAGTCCCTTGTGAAAGGGAAGAAGGCGGCATATGTAAAGATGAGGCGTGAAGGTTCAGTTGGGGCGATTGAGAGTTATAAGGTAGCCAGGAAGGAGCTAAAGAGGGAGCTAAGAGAAGCGAGAAGGGGACATGAAAAGTCTTTAGCTGGTAGGATTAGGGAAAACCCAAAGGCTTTCTATAGGTATGTCAAGAATAAAAGGATGACTAGGGTAGGTATCGGTCCAGTCAAGGATAGTAGTGGGAAGTTGTGTGTGGAGGCGGAGGAGATTGGAGAGACATTAAATCAGTACTTTTCATCAGTATTCACTCAGGAACAGGACACTGTTGCTGATGTGAATATGGAATCACAAATAATTAGAATGGATGCCCTGGAAATATGCAGGGAGGAGGTTTTGGGAATATTGGAAAGGATGAATATAGATAAGTCTCCTGGGCCTGATGGCATTTACCCCAGGATCCTATGGGAAGCTAGGGAGGAGATAGCAGAGCCATTGGCCTGGATTTTTATGTCGTCATTGTCTACGGGAATAGTACCAGAGGAGTGGAGGATAGCGAATGTGGTCCCATTGTTCAAGAAAGGGAGTAGGGATAGCCCTAGTAACTATAGGCCAGTGAGTCTGACTTCAGTGGTGGGCAAAGTCTTAGAGAGAATGGTAAGGGATAAGATTTATGAACATCTGGGTAGGAATAACGTGATCAGGGATAGCCAGCATGGTTTTGTGAAGGGCAGGTCGTGCCTCACAAACCTTATTGAGTTCTTTGAGAAGGTGACTAAGGAAGTGGATGAGGGTAAAGCAGTAGATGTTGTGTATATGGATTTTAGTAAGGCGTTCGATAAGGTTCCCCATGGTAGGCTAATGCTAAAACTTCGGAGGTATGGCATTGAGGATACATTAGAGGTTTGGATTAGGAATTGGCTGGCTGGAAGGAGACAGAGGGTAGTAGTTGATGGATTATGTTCATCTTGGAGCGCAGTTACTAGCGGTGTACCACAAGGATCTGTTTTGGGACCATTGCTTTTTGTTATCTTTATAAATGATCTAGAGGAAGGACTTGAAAGCTGGGTAAGCAAGTTTGCGGATGACACAAAAGTCGGTGGAGTTGTGGATAGTGAGGAAGGAAGTGGTAGGTTACAGCGCGATATAGATAAGTTGCAGAGCTGGGCGGAAATGTGGCAAATGGAATTCAATGTAGCTAAGTGCGAAGTCGTTCACTTTGGTAGGAATAACAAGATGATGGATTACTGGGCTAATGGTAGGCTACTTGGTAGTGTGGATGAGCAGAGGGATCTTGGTGTCTATGTACACAGATCTCTGAAGGTTGCCACCCAGGTAAATAGTACTGTGAGGAAGGCATATGGTGTACTGGGCTTTATTGGCAGAGGAATTGAGTTCCGGAGTCCTGAGGTCATGTTGCAGTTGTATAAGACTCTGGTGAGGCCTCATCTGGAGTATTGTGTGCAGTTTTGGTCGCCATACTATAGGAAGGATGTGGAAGCTTTAGAACGAGTGCAGAGGAGGTTTACCAGGATGTTGCCTGGAATGGTAGGAAAATCTTATGAGGAAAGGCTGAGGCACTTGGGGCTGTTCTCATTGGAGAAGAGAAGGTTTAGGGGAGATCTGATAGAAGTGTATAAGATGATTAGGGGTTTAGATAGGGTAGATACTAAGAACCTTTTACCGCTAATGGAGTCAGGTGTTACTAGGGGACATAGCTTTAAATTAAGGGGTGGTAGGTATAGGACAGATGTTAGGGGTAGATTCTTCACACAGCGGGTTGTGAGTTCATGGAATGCCCTGCCCGTATCAGTGGTGAACTCTCCTTCTTTATGGTCATTTAAGCGGGCATTGGATAGGCATTTGGAAGTTATTGGGCTAGTATAGGTTAGGTAGGATTCGGTCGGCGCAACATCGAGGGCCGAAGGGCCTGTACTGCGCTGTATCCTTCTATGTTCTATGTTCTATGTTTCACTATACTTACTCTTGGAAAGAAGGCCTTATTCTGTCATACAGCACGGAAACAGACCCTTCGGTGTACCATGTCTATGCTGACCAGATATCCTAAATTAATCACGTTCCATTGCCAGCACTTGGCACATATCCCATAAAACCTTCGTGTTTGCTCAAATAGCTTCATTGAAATGGCTTTAAATACTGTAGTTGTCCCAGCCTCCAACATTTCCTCTGGCAATTCATTCTATATACTCTGTGAGAAGTTTCAACTTTTGTCCCTTTTAAATCTTTCTCCCCTCACCTTCAATCGATGCGCTCTAGTTTTGGACTGCTCTAAGCTAGGAAAATGTTCTTGGATCTTTACCATTTCCTTGCTCCTCATGATGTTATAAACCTCTATAAGGCGAGAACACTTCAGGATTGAGAACGAGAGGCGTTCGTATTGAACCATATAAGATATTGCGGAGAGTGTATCTGGTGCATAGCCTATGGACATTTTCTCTGGTATGGGAGTCTAGAACTGAGGATTCAAATTTAAGAAAACAACATGTATATGTTATATAGTCTTTTCATAACATAAGAAAACAAATACTATGAAGACATGTTTTTATTAGACAAAAATATGAGGTCACATACAAATGCATCTTCATTAAAACTCCTACACGAAGCAGAGAACAGGGACAGAGTCATACAGTTCCGAGAATGTTCAAGGAGGCCTCACGTGGTTCAGTTTGATCTTCAGATAACATTATTGTATATTTATGCTCAGAGATGGAAAAAATGCAACATGCTGGAGAAGCCACTGCTTATTGCTCCCTTTCTTTCCTTGTTCCTTCTCGCAGCAAAGTATGAGAGGTGAAAACTGTTCAGTCATCTTTATCATTCATGTAGGATTACTGTTGAGGAATCATTGGCATCTCCCTACTGCCTAAAATCAAAGGTAATTCAGCCAAATCCGACCGTTCCAGGAGTAAATCATGCTTGTGTGAGCAGAGCAATCTCAGAGGCAGTATAACATTTAATTATATTACTTTTGTCTTGAGTTTAACTATTACTTGGACGAAGCTCTTTCAAGATGATACTTTGCAGCTTTTTTTCCCTGCTTGTATTTCGGCATGTGTATGTGTGTGTCTGTGAGCACTTGCGTGTATGAGACACTGTGTATGTCTTAATGTGTGCGTCTGTGTGTATGCACAGACTGCATCTCAGTATGCGTTCAAAGATTAATGTATATATTTGTCCAAACTGTTTGCCATTTATTTTTCCATCTTAGCTTTGAGTAACTTTGCTTTGGTGAATTAGTTTTGCAAATGTAAAATATCGAACTGACTTGTCCCCAGCAAAGAAGCTGACCTAGTCTGAGACTTATATCATTGGTCATAACACCAACCGGGTTACATTTAAAATTTATCATGATCAATGGAGGAAGGGGACGAGAAAATGAAAGAGTGGTCCGTCCAACCCCTGTCTGAACATGGATGAGGAGAATTTCGCAATATGTTGTTTGAGTGGGAATGCTCTTTCCCAGAAGTTTGCGGTGCCTGTGTGTCTGCATTTAGTCAAATTGGAGAGTAAAGGACAATGAACTACAGATATGGAAGTGGGGTTGAGGACACATCCAGATCAGTCACGACCTTACTGCCTAGTTGAGAGGGCTTAAAGTGTCTAATGACACACTCCTACTTCTCAGTCCTACGTTCCTATGTTCCATTCAGTTCCTCAAAACTGCAAGACAGGAGCATTTGGAGTTAATTTATTCCGATAACCTGGTGCAGAGAAACAGAAGAGAACATTCACTGACTGAAGACTCGAGAGTGTAGCGCTGTAAAAGCACAGCAGGTCAGGCAGCATCCGAGGGGCAGGAGAATCGCCGTTTCTGAGCATCAACTTCTGCCAGAAACGTGGTTTCAACAGAATACAAGGACGCTATTCAATCCATTGAAACTATTGGATAAGAATAGGGATAGCCCATTCAGACCCTCCTGTCTATTACCTAAGGAGGGAAGGAATGTAGTCAGCACATCGAGATGTTAAACAGGAACCGGAGTCGCCAAGTCAGGTCCTTGAGCTGCTTCCAGATGACCAGGAGTTGGCCATTCAGCCTATCGAACCACGTGTACAGAAATAGGAAGATGTCTTTGATGCCCCAACATGACAAAGAGTGAATCAGAGTCTACACAGATAGACTGCTCTATCTTGTTCCTCCTGGTTCCTTTGCTCGTGGTACATATGTGTCACTTTAACTTGATTTGCTGAACGTGAGAGGGAAAAGTGAATGGTTTGTGTCAAGTCTCAAGGAAATGCCTTCTATCTCCGAGAAGACATTATTGTACTCCTATAGAGGTCAGAAGCTGGTGGGAATGGCGAACTATTTCAGGAGTAAGGCATTAAGGCTGCTGATAGATTTATGAACAGTGCAGAGACACACATCAACTGCACATTGAGACGGTGAGAATTCATTCGGAGCCTGGCGATCCCTCTCAATCAGCATGAGGTCTCCACACTGAAATGTGAACTATTGGGAATTACATATCATGGGGAAAATACAATTTCTCATAAAATCAACATCTTTTTTCTGGACATAATAAATGTTAGTCCATAGCCCTCAAGTTTAAATGTAATCGCTTGTTATTCTCTCGCTGTGCTACGTATTTAGCTGGATTATATTCTCATAACTTTTATCAGTTAATTATCGTTTACACAATGTAATTCAATAATTTGCTTGCAAAGGTGGAAACATCTTATTGCACAGTTTGTATGCCTTTTTTTTATATTTGTTGTAGCCTTAGCACAAAAGTACGTGTTTTGTTTACTGAACAGCATTAGGCAACTATCTGTGTGGCGTTTGCACATTGTCCCCGTGTCTATGTGGGTTTTCTCCGGGTGCTACGATTTCCTCCCACAGTCCGAAGATATGCAGGTTAGGTGAATTGGCCATACTAAATTGCCCATAGTGTCAGGGGTGAATAGAAGGTAGGGAAATGGGTCTGGGTGAGTTAATCTTCGGACGGTCGATGTGGACTTGTTGGGCCGAAGGGCCTGTTTCCATGCTGTATATAATCTAAAAAAAAAGTGACCTGTTTATCGGGATTCAAGGGTCAGACACAGTATGTATTTTTAATGGGCTAAGAAACAGAAAGGAATAGAAGGCAGTGACCGTGGAGACTGATGAGGAGAAAAGCTACATCCCCCAGTCCCCAATGTCTTCTTGATAGACAGAATAATATCAAATGTAGAGAAAGAAACAGAATATATTCGGAAGAAGGAATTGCAAGTGACAGTGTAAATAAAACAGGATAATTGGAAATGGAATGGCCGAATAACGATTGATCAGTGTATGCATCTGTGTGTGTGAGAGAGAGAGAAACACACACAGAGAGAGACAGAGCCTCTGTGTCTGTGAGAGTGTGTGCGTGTGTCTGTGTGAGTGCGTGCGTGTCTGTGTGTCTGTGTGTGTGAGTGAGTGTGCGTGTGCCTCTGTGTGTGAGTGTGTGAGGGTGTCTGTATGTGTGTCTCTGTGTGTGAGTGTGAATCTGTGTGTGTGTGTGTGTGTGTGTGTGTCTGTGCGTGTGTGTGTGTGTCTGTGCGTGTGTCTGTGTGTGTGTGTGTGTGTGTCTGTGCGTGTGTCTGTGTGTGTGTGAGGGTGTCTGTGGGTGTGTCTGTGTGAGTGAGTGAGTGTGTCTGTGTGTGTGGGTGGGTGTGGATGTGTGTGCGTGCATGCGTGTGTGCAGATTCATAAGACTGTTCATATGTGTGCACCATATTCAGAATGAACAAGAAAGATATATATAACAAAAATGATGCAAGTGATGTACAAAATTTATAAAACATTCACATGTTATTTAGTCTTCAGCTGATGTGTTATGTTCTCCTTCTTTCAATGTACACTCTGCCTCCTGCCTCTTCCTTGCATTCCCAGACCTAATCTCTAATTCTTATCAGGATGTATGTTATAAATTCCTGCTTCTTGTGTTCCAATTTATTTCATTTAATTGGGAAACATATACATTGGCCTGCTGGGTTCTGTAAACTGCTGTTGCCTGTCATATTGCTGGAGATAAAAGTTCTGGCATCAGACCCACATTTCAACATATTAATCTGTTGCACATACACTGTACAAAGGACCACAACACACAGGACTTATGAAACCAAATACAGAAGTACACCTACATCTATCAGTCATGTAGACTTCTCTATTTTTATATCTCCATGTCTATATTCTCTCTCTCTCTCTCTGTCTCTCGATTTCTTTTTTAATCTAATTAATAAATCGTTCAATCGCTCTTTCTGTCCCATGCCTCAGACTTCCCTCCTTCTGTTTACATCTTTTGCTCACTTTTGAATGTGATGTCTTATAAGTTAGTAATGTAACTATAAGACATGAGGGAGCAGTTGGCCAGAGTTAGTTGGAAGAGAAGCTGAGCACGGGAAGATGGTGAATCAGCAATGGCAGAGGTATCTGGAGATAATTCAGCACCACATCAGAAACTCATCCCAAGTAAGAAAAACAATATTCAGCAGAAGACAAGTCAGCCGTGAGTGATAACAAACTCAGGGAAATAATAAAACTAAAGAAAATACACACAACGTTGTGAAAATTATTGGGAATCCAAGGGATTACGAAGTCTACAAATTCCAGCACGGATAACTAATAACAGCAAATGGGAGGAGAGGGTGAAATATAATATTACGGTTCTTAATCATGTAAAAGAATAATGAAAGCGATTATTAGATAGATAACAAGGAAGACAGGGAGTAAAAAAACAAACAAAGGACTGTTGGAAAATGAGGCTTGAGTAGTTATGGGAAGCAATGGAATGGCAGAGGAATTGAATAGATACTTTACATCAGTCTTCACGGTGGAAGACAACAGCAAAATGCTTGAACTTCAAGACAGTCAGGGTATAGAGGTGAGTATACTGACCTCAGTAAGGAGGAGGTGCTGGGGAAGGTGAAGTTCAATGAATCGGCGAGACCAGTTGGACAACAGCTCATAGTTCTAAAGAGATGTCGAAAGTAATTGTGGAGGCATTGCTGGTGATCTTTCAGGAAACTTTGGAGTGAGGGAGGACTGGTAAATGTAACCTCCCCGTTTAACGAGAGAGGACAGAGAAGACAGGAAATTATACAAGGACTTATTGGATCTTTGGGCTTATGAATAGATGTGTGGAATATAAGAACAAGGAAGTTGTGAAGTATATTGGAAATGGTGTGATTAAGCTACAGCATAACAAGAGTTACGTTTAAAATGCCATTGCGAACATCAAAGATGAAAGTCCGGTTAAAACAAAGGAAATCAGTTCAAAGCAGACAGGAGAATTAGTGACAAAAAGACTGTTTCCTAGATCCTGCAGTGAGATGTTGAGATAAACTTGTTAGTAAACAGACAACAAGGAATGCATGAAAAGCACAATAAAATTTGTTGCTGATAAGGTCTCAACGTGCAACAATGTAGCCAATACATATGAAGCTGAAAAAGCACAGCAAGTGAGACAGTATCCGAAGAAGAGGAAAGTCAACGGTTCAGGCTGAAAGACTTCATCAGCATTGGGGTGAGTGAAGGGGAACCGCGAAGTAAATAGAGGGAGGGGCGTGGGGCTAGTGGAAGGGTAGGTGGAATGGCGATAGGGGGATGCAGGCAGGGAATTATTGTGATTGGTCGGTGGGAAGGGGGCAACAGATATATGAATGGGAAGGTGGACAACTTTGGTCAGGTCAGGGAAGGGGACATGGGGTAAGGCTGTGGGTAGAGAGACTTTGAAGCCAGTAAAATCAATATCGAGACCATTGAGCTGTAAGGTCTCCAGCTGAAATATCAAGTTGTGTTCCCCAGTTTCTGTTTGGCTTTACTCTGAAAGTGGAGGAGGCCAAAGATGGACCTGTTGCTGGATGAACACGGGGAGGGGAGTGATTGAAATGGATGGCAACTGGAATGCTGGGTTTCTTAAAGCGTGCAGAGAGCAGATGATCCATGAATATTTCACTGAGTCTCCCTTTCATCTCCACAACATAGAGGAGACCACGATGGGAGTTGGAGGCGAGCTCGGTTGGCCAGGATCAGTCTCTGTGTGGAGCATTAGTGCTCTGCACGAAACAAACAACCCGACTTTCCAGTTACCATTCATTTTAATTTCTACTCCCACTCGCCCGGCGACATGCCCATCCTTAGCCTGTCCACTGTCAGAGGAACACTACCTGAGAGATTACCTTTGAAGCTGATAGCCCAAAGCCTCAATATTGATGAAGCCGCTTCAAATGCCGTCCACCCACAGCCTTCTCCCATGTCTCTTTTCCCTGACCAGACACACCTGTATCTGCTCCATCCTTCCCACTGACCAATCACAGTAACCTCAGACCTGCTTGTGCCTACCACCACCATACCTACCCGCCACCCTTTCATATCCCATCACTCCATTTCTGGGCTCCCCTCCTCCTCATCAATCCTGACCAATTGATCCAAGATCAAAATAGTGCCTTTGCTGCTCCTCTGATTCTGTCTGGTCTGTTGTGTTTATCCAGCTCCAAGTTTATTAACTCTGGCCTCCCGCACCTATAGTACTTCCTCTTTCCAAGCTGTGGAACCAGGTGGTCCACATATAAGAAGAAATAATTTTGGACATTTGAAAAGATCGTGGATACATTCGTTATTTCATAACAACCCAATACACACCTTCCAGATGAAGCAGCATTTCATTTGCACTCTTTCAATCCAGATTCGGCATTGCTACTCACAATGCAGTCTCCTTTACATTGGGGAGACCAAACAGAAGCTATTTTGAGAAACACTCCACTCTGTCTGTGGGAATAACCCTGACCTTCTCATTGCTCCCCATTTCAATAACGTACCTTGCTGTCATGCTAACATTTCAGTCCGGGGCTGCTGTAATGCACCAGTGAAGCACAACTCAACCTCGAGTAACACTTCACTTTAGACCTTGGTACGTTCTATCCTGAAGGAGTCTTTATTCAATTCCATACTTCCACAGCCTGACCGCATTCTGGCTGTTCTCCATTCTTCACACATTCTTCCTCCTGGTCTCCCAATGAACTTGCCCTGTTTGTGAATCGTTTGCCTTGCACTTAATTAAGGAACTCTTTCCCCCCCTTCACAATCTAATTAATACTCATTTTACATTTGATTCCCTTTTACCAGAAATAAAAGTCAATTTGTCAGTGGCATTACTCCTCCACACCATCTTGTTTCCCGTCACCCCTCCTCTACCTCGGTCAAGGGAGTTAAAAGCCAATTTTCCAATCCTTTTCTGTTCTGAAGAGGAGTCACACTGGACTTGAAATGCTAACTGTGTTTCTCTGTCTCGCAGATGCTGCCACATCTGTTGTGTTTCACCAGACATGAAAAAAGCACATTTTCAATTAAATAAAATTACTCTGGATACTTGAAATCTGAAACGAGAACAAAAAAAAACTGTGAGCCTTGAAGAATGGTCAGTGCACCCAAATGATTAAGTCTGCTTTCACTCCACGGATGCTGCCAGACCTGCTTAATTTCTATAGCAATTTCTGCTTTTCACCACCTTTCAAAGACAAGTGTCAACATGGCTCAAACGCCTTGTTCAACCTGGAGCGCATATACCGGAAAGTGAAAGATAACACAAGGTACCCAATTTCCGTGTCTCTGAAATGACGTAAAGCTGGCATCCCTGAAACTACAGAGTTCTTACTGTTATTCAGGGAGAGAAACAGAGGGACACGCATTCACTCTAAACACAGAAGGTAGCGCATACTGGAAGGGAAAGGATTCAGATGATTATGTTAAAGGGTGTTGGGCAATGAGACAAATTGTAAGTGTGACACCATGGAGAGACCCTCAGTAGAATGAGAATATAAAATTGGAAGTGTGCCACATCAGAAACCAGAGTAGGCCACGGAGTACATGGCTGTTGGCTGAGTGGGACTTGGTGTGAACTGGGGGCAGAACTGTATTGGAGATATTGCAGCTCAAACTGCGTGTTCCATGTGATGCTGTAGACCACAAGAGCAACAGAAGCAAAATTATATTCAACCATAATCTGTAACTTTTTGCCTTGGATTATCCCTCAGTCTACCATTACCAATAAGTGAAGCTATGCTTCAGCGACGAGTGTGGTGAACATGCCAGGGGCAGAAATATGTGCACCTAAAACTGATGGCAAACCACACTTGACTGTTTACATTCCAAACAGCATAACTACCGTCTGATAGGGAGGGCGGACTGATTGCAAGACCAACAGATCAGTTCGAAGTTCTACAGTCCTGCCACATCCAGTCGTTAATGGATTAAACAACTCACATAAGGAGAGGACCCAACACATGTCCTCCTCCTTAATAATGGAGCAGCTCTGCACATCAGTGCAAAAGACAAGCATGTAATTATCTGCGACATACTCAGCCAGAAGTTTTGAGTCAATGATCTACCTCACCTCGTCGGGATGCCCACAGAATTACAGATGGCAGTTTTCAAACAATCTGATTCGCTCTATGTGACATGAAGAAACATATGAACACAGTAGATATGACTAAGGCAATGTACAACAAGCCGTGTTCCTGGGGAAAATTGTTTCATTCCAGTTCCAACTCTGACATCTATATGGCAATGTGGAAAATTACTCAACTATGACAAGTCCCTTAAGAGGAGAATAATTACAGTATGACCAACATCACCCCCTCAATTCCATAATGACAGTCAAATTGTTGGGAGTTCTTTTTGACAGAGTTGTCAAGCAGCACAGAAATAAACTGCTCAGTGTGGTTTGCGATAGGTTACTATATGGAGATGGAAATGTCATTGGATTTCTAATCCAGACCAGGCTAGTGCTCTGGCAGCTGGTGGAAGTTAATAGCAATTAATAAAATATAGAGATCTAAAATCTTGAGTCAGTAATAATGACCTTGAAGCCAATGTCAATTATAAACACCAATTTGCTTCCCCAATGTACTTTCAGGAAGTGAATCTCCCGTGATTTCCTGCTCTGGCCTAAAAGTGAATCCAGACACACTGACATGTGATAAACTCTTCAATGGTCTCTGAAATGGCCAAACGTGACACTCAATTGTATCAGACTGCTCCGAAGTCTTAAATGATAAAACTGGTCAGAACATCCGGCATCAGCTTCTGCATTAGAAAAGCGAAACACAGGCCTGTCAACACTGCAGAGACCTCCTTCCTAACATGTGAGAGCTTGTGACAACATTGACAGTGCTTATCCACAGATTACATAGAAACTTTGGAAAAGGCGTAGGTCATTCAACACAGTGACCCTCCTACGTTCGTGTCATGGCCGAGAATCTCCTCACTGCATTTCTCCTACAGCAGACTGAGATATATTGTGATTGATTCCGTCAAACAAATGTTTGAGATGTTTGCGAATAACTGGGACCCAAGGTCATAATACTGAGATACTCCACGAGCTTTCATCTCTAATTAAAGGATCCATTTATTCCTGTTTTTCCGGTCCAAGTGCTCCTTTGCTGGCCTGCTTTCTTTTTCTTATTTTCTCCTCCACTTTTCTTTTTGTAATTTACTCACCTAAAGCCGGAATCAGGGTTTGGACCTCAGGCTAAGGCCAATGCGGAGGAGAGTGAGTCCTTACTTTTCCGGAGTAAGCACATGACCTGGTATTGGCAGCTGCAACATCAGCAGAGTCAACGTGAGTGAGATAGGGCCCAGAAGCATAAGGTGATGCCTGAAGATTGGAGACGTGTTGTTGATTTGGTCCTGCACTGGTTGTGGAGAAGAGGATAGTGGAAGGCCATGATGTAACATCGATGAGATGGGCCCAGCAGTAAGAGACAGGTCTCTGACATTGGAATGGCCTGGCAGAGGAGACAATGAGCTGGTGATTGAGGAGTATCTGCCCAGTGGCAAAGATGGTGCCTGAGGATCGGAAACTTCGATGTTGCTGTGGTCTGCTGTATATGGGGTTGGAGCTGTCATGAAGGAGTTGAGTTACAGAGGTGGTCGATGATGAGAAGCTGTCTCACAACCCATAAACTCTCTTCAGGGTGTATCCTCTGTTTATTCCATTGTCTTTAATTATTCAAAATGGCACCATTTTGTGGTAACAAGTGAAAGCATTTCACTGTATTTTATAGTCTTTCTCCTGCAAAATACACCTGGTCATAAAATCAAAATCAAAAACTTTTACTCACTCTTTCCTCCCATTCTCTAACCATGTCCAAATATTTGCCACAATCCCAAAGGAATATGATTTTGCACACTGTGTTTGGGAATTCAGCAACAATCTTTCTGGAAATCCCCCTCGTAATCTTATCCTTGTGAATCACCTCTCCCTCAGTCTTGTCTGCTCCAAACTAAACAACCCGAACTTATCCTGCTTCTCTCCATAGTTGACATGCTCCATCCCAGGGGGCATCACGGTGAATCTCCTCTCCACCCCTCCACTACAATCACATCCTTCCTGCAATATGGCTCCCAGAACTACGCACAGTGTTCCAACATGGCCTAACCATAGATTTGTACAGCTTTTACAATCTATACATCGGTGAATGAAGGCTCTGCCTATGGTTCCCTCTGCCTTATTAACTAACGTATTAACCTCAGTCAAGAAGTATATTGCTGGAAAAGCACAGCAGATCAGCCAGCATCGGAGACGCAGGAAAGTCGACTTTTTGAGAATATGCTTTTCATCAGGAATGTGGCCACCAAATCCTGATAAAAAAGCTTATGATCGAAACATCGACTCTCCTGCTCCTTGCATGCTGCTTGACCGACTGTGTTTTACATGAACTACACTTCTTAATTTTGATCTCAAACATCTGCAGTCCTCATTTTTTTCCTAACCTATTACCATGTGCCGTCACACTCAGGGGTCTGTGGAGGAACACCCTCTCAGCTTCTTAGTGTGCTGCCATTCATTGTATACCCCCATGTTTGGTTCCTTCTTCCAAAGTGCATTACCACATGTTTATCAGGGTTTCATTCCATCTGATTATCTGACTATTCCATCTGTATCTTCCAGTAACATAAGGCCTTCCTCCCCAATGCCAACCACCCGGCCAAAATTTGTGTCAAATACAAACTTAATTAGCACACTACCTCACACACACACACCACCCCCGCTAACGCATTCACATTTATGAATACCACAAATAATAAGATACACTACACTGATCCCTGTGGTACATAGGGGACACTGGTCTCCAGTCACACAAACAGTCTTCCTCCACTACCCTCTGTCTCCTGCGAATAAGATAATTTTTGATGTAACTCACTAAGTTATCCTTGATATCATGACTTCTATTTTATCAGTTTCACATATGGGGCTCTGTCAAAGGTCTTGCTGAAAAACCACAAGAACAACTTGCTAGAAAACAGACAATAACACTCACTTGGTATGACTTACTTCCTATGACGTCATGCTGACTCCCCCGGTTCAAACCTTGCCTCTGCAAATAGAGATAAATTTTCTCCTTTCTTATTTTCTCCAGCACTTGCCATAACACGGATCTAAAACTGACTGGTTAACAGTCAGTCTATTTTCACCATCATTCCTGTAAAGTGGGATCATATTCGTTGTTTTTCAATCATCTGGCAACTCCAACTTCCCTGTGGCCAGATTCGACTTAAAATTTTAGTCAGCGCCTTTTCTCCTTTGTCTCTAACAGCAACCTGTAATGCAACTTATCCAGACCTGGCAATCAGTCCAATTTTACACCAGACAAAGCCTCCAATCCCTGCTCCCATCTTATATCAGTCTGTTCAAGAGCTTCCCAATCTATCTTCTTGAATTCTGTCCCTGCATCCTCCTTCTCCAAGTAAAACAGATATCGAGCTTTCATGTAACAATCGATCAATGTTCTCCAGCTTTGCACAAAGAGTGCTCCCTTGGTCGCTAATCGGCCCTAGTTGTGTCCTGGTTATTCTGTTCCGATTGATATACATGGAAAACATCTTGGGGTTCTCCATAACCTTGCCTGGCAACCCTTCTCCATGCCCCTGTGTCAGTCCGTCTCTTTGTGTGAACTTTCTAAGCTTCACTGCAATCTCATTTCATTTTTGGCAATCACCGGAGAACACAAACTGAATTTCTCCATCAGTTAATCTTGCCTCTAATAAAATAGACATGAAATTAACTGTTTAGTTTCTGTGTAATTTCCAATTCTCTGCAAGAAATTATCTTGTGTGGATATTCCCCAATCCACACGTGGCTTGACCTTCACCTTCCCATCAAGTATAGAGATAAGTATTTGGACATCCTAATGTATCTTTTTAGTTTGCATTTTTTTTATTATTTCATTATCAGTTCATTGGTCCTCAAATGTCTCTGAATCCATGGCTTACAACAATATCTGACAATTTCCGGAGCTGCTTCCTTCGATCTAATGCAATCTTTAACTTCTTTCGTTAACTACTGCTAAGTCACCTTACCCCTTTGCTGTTTGAACTGTGGTGGACATGTGTATATTGTACATTTTAAGGGGTTTATTTAAACAACAACCATTGCCTGTCTTCCAGTAAATCTTTTTCAAGTACTTCTCCAATTCACTGAATCTAATTTTAGCCTCATACTTTGGTGAATTGCATGACTCAGGTTTATAACCACAGTTTCAAAAATAACTGGTTTGCTTTCAGATGTCATATATAATTCAATATATAAGAACTACTATTCCTGAAACCTCCTTTTCAGCAGGGTTTTCAGTTAGCTCTTCTGATCACATAATATCATTTTCAAATCAGCCTCACTCTACCTCAGTACTCAACATACTGTTAAAGGAAACCATCTCAAATACGCCAATGAAATCAATTTTTCCAGCATTATTATTCACGTGGGTTACCACAGTTTAGATGTAGCTTGAAACTGTTCATTATTACTGCGGTACCCACAAACCTGGATATCTAATTTCCTGTTTTATATCATACCCAACATTTGTATTGCAATTTTCACTTTGACATATAACTTCCATCAATCTTTTCTTCTCCTTGCTGTTCCTAAGCATCACCTTACTAGATTCTGTGGAATCTGAGTGATGTGGCCTCTCGAGAGATTAATGGTAGATGCAGATGATATATTTGTTGAAGCCTATTTGGACGTTGAGATAATCTCGTCACGTTATTCATTCTTCTCAATTGTTATTATGACATTTTCACCAGATCCCCCGTTATGCTGGTGGAGTAGAGAGGGACAATGATCTTTCAACAATGCTATGCCTTCCCCCAGACAGGTGAGACTGCTCTAACCTGGGTGGAAACTTTACAGCAGGTTGGTAAAGTGTTGCAGATACTGTACAGGATCTTAATCAGATCACATCTGGAGTAGTGTGTACAGATTTAGCCTCCTCACTGAAGAAAGGATATTGTTATATTGGAAGCAGATCAGAGATGCTTCCTTCAACTGATTCCTGCAATGAAGTGGTTAACACACAAGGAAAGGATTATCAGGATGATCCAATATGCATTAGAGTTTACAAGAATGAAAGATGACCTTATTTTTACATGGAATACTGAAAAGAGTCCACAACAGAAGCCAATTACACAGCCAATTCCACTTATCCAGCCTGTAACACAGGAACAGCAGAATGATATTCAGGCCTTCGACGCTTTTACACCAGAACAGGACGAGGTTATTCAGCCCCTGGAGCCTGATATACAGTTACAGGAGAGGGCTAATCAGCCCCTCCAGTCTATAACACTGCACGCAGAGTAAGCCATGAGGCACCAGCATCCTGTTATGCAGCAACAGAATCAGTCCATTCAGCCTCCTCAAGTCCCTAACACAGGAACTGGAAGAGATTGGTCCACTAGAATAACAGGAGGCCATTCAGCACGAGAGATAAAGAAGGAGATACAATTATTTGAGACTTGTTATGGAAAGGTGGAGGCAATTCACCCATGTGTCTGTTGTATCTGAACAGGAGGAGACAAATCACTCCTTCGATCCCATTTCAGGAATGCAGGAGGTGATTGTTCAGTATCTCGAGCCTGTTGTGAAGGAATATGAGGAGACCCATTCAGCCCCTCAAAATGTTGTAAAGCAACAGGAAGATTTCCCAATCCCTCAGACTTCTGGCGTATTATCAGAAGGAGGCGAAGCAGATTTTGAATCTGTAAATCAGGACATTCCGGCCATCGAGTCGATAATGTAGGAACACCATGGGAATATTCAGCCCATTGAGTGTATCAACAAGGAACTGAGTGAATCCATTCAGACACTCATGCCTATTACACAGCAATTGGAGCAGTTCTTTTAAAGCGTTGTGCCTGTTTACAAGAACATGAGAAAGGAACGTAGAGGTTACAAAAAGTTAGGAATTAAGATAATCAGCTTCACTTGTCAGTAAAAGGTTGTGAGCAAACTGTTGGGAATTATGGAAAATTGTGAGAATCCATTATTAATTAATTAACAACAGGGGATTTACAAAGTAAAACCTGAATGCATCAGAATCAGCATGTTTTTTTTTTAAGAATTTGTTGGCTCGAATTTTTAAAGATGTGATAAGCAAAGTAGACAATAGGAATCCTGGAAAAGTAAAGTACCTGGACTTTGAAAAGGCATTGATTAAACACTGCGCAAAATATTAAGTTGTAAAATAAGAGGACATGGGTTTGGGAGAAGGTTATTCACCTGGATAGAGGGCTGGTGAGCCAATAAAATGCAGAGAGAGGTGGAATAGTTGTTTCGTTAGTGTTTGGCAACTTTTGGAGTTCCATAGAGCTCAGACCACATGACCCGACAATTTACCATCCATTGTATTACTTGGATGAGAGGAGAGAAAACACGACAGCCACGTTTTCAGTTGATACTAAAACAAATGGAAAAGTAGGTTGATGTAATGAAGATGTAGAAAAAACTACAAATGGACATGAAAAGTTTCGATGAATGAGCCAACATCTGGCAGCTAAAATGTAACATGGATAATATGGGATTAAACATTTTGATCAGAGGAATTCAACATGTTATGGAAATGGAGAGAAACGTCAGAGTGCTTTCGTGCAGAGGCATGTGGGTGTCCATGTGCGGACCACAGAAAACTCACATGCAGGTAAAGCAGGGAGTTGGAAAGGCAAGTGCAATTTCAGCATTTTCTTGTAAAGGAATAGGGTATAAAAGGAGGGAAGAAATACTGCAACTCTGCAAGGTATTAGTGAGACGGTAACTGACGTCCTGTGTTCAGGTTTGTTGTCCTGACTGCAGGATGGATATTGTTACAACGAAGGCAGTTCAGAATAAGTACATTAGATTGATTCCAGAGATGAATTTGTCATTTGAAGCGAGTTTGAGCAGTTCAGGCCGATGCACTCTGGGTTTAGAAGACTGAGAGGAGACCTCATTGAGGCCTGGAGGATGGTAAAGGTGATTGACAATGTCGGTATTGAGGGGAAATTTCCTCACGTGGGGCAAACTAGAACAATAGATCATAGTTCTAGGATTAGGCTGAGCATATTTTAAACGGGGTGAAGAGAAATTACTTCTCTCAATGGGTTGTGAATCTGTGTAATTTATTGCCCTAGTGTGCAGGGCATGCTGGGACATTGAGTAAATGAATGGATATGGTGAGCAGGCAGGGAAATGGAACTGAACCGGCGATGACAACAGCCATGATTGTATTTAATGGTGGAACAGGCTTCAGGGGTTGAATTGTTCCTCGTTCTTATTCAACCCTTCTACTGTGCTCCAAAGGAACGGGAAGGACTGGTTTTCTATCAGGAAGCAGGCACTATGGATAAATCAGTCTTAATCAGTTTGATAGAACGTAACCAGTGGAGTCACACAGGGACAACTGCTGCGTCCTCAACTCTTTACAATCGATGACAATGATCAGGACGATAGAACAGATATACTACTACTAAGTTTGGTGATGTCACTAAGGTAAGCAAGACATTAAGTTATCAACAGAATGTGGAGAAAGTCTTCAAATTGATATGTACAGGTAAAGTAAATGATTAATACTTTATCAAGTGGAATATAACGGAATGTATAACCTGCCAGCATTTTCAGGAAGATTCAAAGGCAGTATGTTACTGAAATGGAGAGGGATTACACGGCATAGTCATACAGTGTGTTCTTGGGGATTCACTCTAACCCATTCAGATATGGGACGTGTGGCTCCATCTCCCTGATGGTCTGTCCCCTGACATTTCCAGTGGTCCTATAGCTCTCAGTTGTTTGGATATTTGAGTCTGATTGATTAATGGTTGAGTCTGATTGATCAGGGTAAATGAACCTGATCATTCCATTGACAGATCCTCCTTACCTTCCCAAAAGTGAAGACTTCGAAGGATAAAATCACCACAAAACCCCACACAGTGCAGTAACTCGAGAATAACCACGGAAAGAGAACACACCTCCAAGACCATCAGAAGAACAAGAAGACATCACCAAGTCGAGCCCGGTCAACTTCTAGTGGGGTGGTTTGTGATCATCCAAAGTTAAGTTCAAGCATAGGATCATTTGTAGCGTTTATCATTGTATTATAATACATTTTATTGTTATAATATTAAATGTGTTCAATAATCAAATATTGTTTGAAAGAGTTAACTCAGTTCTTTTGCTGAATATAAGATTTCAAACACACTGTGTGCCAGATACAACACCTTCCTAATTGCTGACTCAACCTGCAAGTTTATCTAAAGACAATCCTGGTCTGGAACTCGCAACTCTCTTTGCACTTCAGGCTTCTGATTTTTCTCTCCACTTATGAAGGAGTCCATGCCTGTCTTGTTCCTACTAATGTGCATCACCTCGCACTTTCCCAAGTTGTACTCCATCTACCACTTCTTTGCCAACTCTTTTAATCGTTATTCAGTTTCTCATCTATTATTTGTTCCACAGGACTCTCTCTCCAGCGTCATTTTCCAGTGCCCAAATATCCACTTCTGCTTCTCTTTTGCCCTTTATATATCGAAAGAAACTCTTACAGTTGACGTTTATATGGCTGGATAGCTTAACCTCATATTTAATCTTGTCCGTCCTTATTTCTTATTGTGTTGCCATCTGTTCTTCTCTGAAAGGTTCCAAATCTTCTGGTTTCCCACTGCCTTTTGCTATGTTATCTGCTTTCTATTTTTCTTTTACCCTAGCCATTACCGTCCCAGTCATCCATGGTTGCCTCATCCTTGCTGTACAATGCATCTTTTACCTCGGGATAAACCTCTGCTGTGACTCCTAAATTGCTCCAAGAAACTCCCGCCATTATTGTTCCACTGTCATTCCTGCTCGGCTCCTCTGCCCGTCAATTCTACCCGGCTCCTCCCTTGTGTCTTTGAAGGTGCCTTTATTCAGCTGGAATATTAAGTCCGATTCTACTTTCTCCCTCTCAAATTGAAGAGTATGTTCAATCATATTATGATAACTGCCTCCGAAGGTTCCTGCACCTTAAGCTTCCTTATCAAGTCTACTTCACTGCACAGCTCTAAATCTAGTATTGCCAGTTCCCTCATTGCCTTCGCCATAAGCTGCTCCAAAAAGCCATCTCGTAGACATTCCACAAATTCTTTTCCTTGCAAACCACTACAACTGATTTTCCCAGTCCATCTGCCTATTGAAATCCCTGCAGTCACTGTAACTTTGCCTTTCCTACATATTGTTTCTATCTCCTCGTCTATCATGTGCCCCAGCTTCTGATCACGATTTGTAGACCTGTATATAACTCCAACTACGGGTTTTCAATTTTACGGTTCCTCAATTCTACCCACACACATTCCCCACCATCTGACTCTATTTTAAGTAATTGAACTGAGTGATGCGACTGCAAAACACTTTAGCATTGTCTCAAATTTATAGTTTAGACATGGTGTAATAATATTTCATTGTCAATTACTTTGCAATATGGCCACAGTGAATTTCTTTGGCCAAATATTCTGTCTGTATTACGGAAGAATCCAAACTTGAAACTGTTCGAGAAGGAAGATATGAAGATATGAGTCTATAGGAGATTAAGGTGGGTCAAGTGAACAGTCAAATACTGGTGTATGGAACATAGTAGAAAAAATCCATCAGCGCTAAAAGATATTGGTGAGTTGAATGGAAGCGTAGTGTATTATTTCAGTAGAGAGATTGGCTTGAGACATGGAGGAAACAGGCACCTGGATTACAAAATAAAAACTTTACGTGCACATCAAATTTTTAGGGAGCTGAAACAAATGTTGAAACTTTCTGAAACAGAATACATTTAGAAGTAGGGTCGATTTTCTACAGATTTACAATGTAGCGGTGTAAACATATCGAGAGAGCGATGGCCTCAGTGATATGAAATATATGAAATGCTGTCCAGAGAAGATACACGCAGTTGACTCTTGTGAGGAGCATTTATTGCAAGAGGAAATCTTGAAATGACTGGCTCTGGATCAGCTTGGCTTTAGGTGAACAACATGTGATCTTGTTTAACCTCAGAATATTCCAAGTAGTCTTTTCAAGTTGAATTCTAAAACAATATTTCAGCTTCTGTGAGAGATTACCATGAGTGGACGGCCTATAAAACTGAAAAATGACTCTTTTAAGAAGATGGCGATTTGGTGTCATCCTCTCAGAGTGTTGTGTCTTTGTACAATTATCTTCCCAGATAGCATTGGGGAATAAGACATTAAATATTCTTCAAACAGAGGCAGGCAGATTTTTGACTAAGAGTGACGCACCAACATTGTCAGGGCAAAGAAGGAATGTGTGATTGAGGCACAATCAGATCATCCACGATCTTATCACATGATGGAGCTGTTTTGATTCCTTACTCTTGATGCTAGCTTCTACATTTCTTTTGTCTTTAGGGTTCTCATGAGCATGACGACTTTTCCTTTCAGATTATTGTACACAGTTTTCCATATGTGACTTTTAAACAGCACTGGAAAAGCACTCAGGAAAGGTTCATGATGTTGTCAAGAGGTTAGGAGCATAGGACAAAGGGAGAGTCTCGCTTGAAACTGCTTTAGAAATCAGATTGGGTCGAATGGTTAACTTTAATACTTCAGATTCCTGTCAGTTGTTCTTGTGAGGTGCATTTCATTAACAAGGCCAGCATTCTGTTCCATGTGTCCAGCAGTACTGTTACATGAATGTTACCAACACTTCAACAGAACAAACCTGAATGTTGTCCAGGTCTTGCTGCACATGGAGACAGACTGGTTCAGGAGCTGAAGGCGTCTTGTTTTCTGAATATTGCATGATTTTCTGTAACCATCCCACACCCTACCCCACACACACACACACACACACACACACACACACACACACACACACACACACACACACACACACACACACACACACACACACACACACACACACACACACACACACACACACTTTGTAATCTAATGCTGTGGACAAGACATTTGTGAAACAGCTGAAACTATTTGTGCTGAGGAAGCGTCCTTGAGGATCTTTTGCAGACATGACCAGGACTGCATGGATTTATGTACACAAAGCACAATCATTGTGCTTTATGCTTTAAATCACTCTAACCAGGGGCGTTTACAACTCATTGCCATTAAGTGCAATCCTGCTCAGGCTCCTTGAGACCGACCGCAATTAAACGCTGCCTTGATGTCAGGGCCAGACACTCTTCCCTGGGCCCTTGTGTTCACATTTTTTGCTTATATCAACAGGTCGCGGTGTGAGGGCATGGAGTGCTTTATAACCAGTCAGAGAGTTGATGGCTGTGAAGAATTGGACATGAAAGAGGATATTAGACCTTATGATATTATTGTGGGGCAAGACAGGCTTGCGGGTGTGGGGTGGTGGGGGTTGTCGGTGTGTGCGGATGGTGTGGATGAATGACATACTCCTGTGTGTGATGTTCTCACGTTCTGCTATTTGAAAGTAGAGGGTATTATTTTCCTTGAAACTCTGTTATTGAATATTGCCTGATTTTCTGGACCATCTATGGGTGAGAAATGGGGCTGTACTCACAGTGAAACTGGGTCTACAATTTGACCAATAAATGAAGCACAAATTGCAGAAAGGGGAAGCTTGGATCGTGGGCTTGGAAGGTGGGCTTGGATCGGCGCAACATCGAGGGCCAAAGGGCCTATTCTGCACTGTATTTTTCTATGTTCTATGTTTGAAAAATGACCCCAAGATCCCTCTGTCACTCCATACTGCCAAGAATTCTGCCTTTAGCCCTGTATTCTTTAAGCAAATGCAATCTTCCAAATAAATTGCTTCACACTTTTTAAGGCTTTTAAGGTTCTATGTTCTCAGTGCGGAGTGATGAGGAGCCTCTTTCACACCCCAACCTGGGTTTTCTAATTACACTTTCCAAACTAGCCCAAACTGTGTTTGACAGTTTTGAGGGGCTGAATGGTCTCCTCTGCGTCTGTGCACCAGGTGATAGGAGTAAGCAGCCTCTAAATGCTCCTGCCTAGCAGGTTTGATGGGCTGAATGGAACACAGAATCATGGAACTGAGGAGCAGGAGTGGGTCATTAGAAACTTTGAGCATTCTCTACCAGGGATGAAGATTGTGGCTGATCAGGTTGTGGTCTCAAGCTTCACTTTCCTCTCTGTGTGCCATTATCGATGACGCACTTCTCTGTCCAATATTTACCTAACTCAACATTCAATAAATGTAAACAAATAGACATCTCAAACATTTGGGGAAGAGAACTTCCACTTGAAATGCCTGTTTAGAATTTATGCACATCCCTCGTATAGTCAGATAGCATGCAAATGTCTAAGTGCTGACCAGACTTCCCATTATGATCGAGTCTGATTTGACAGCATTTTGCTCATATTCCTCTAAACCTCCTTATTCAGATACCCATCCAGATGCCAGACTCCACCACTTCCTCGACAGATAATTCCATATGAACACCTCCCTCTGCATGAAAACATTGTGTCTAAGTTCCATCTAAAATATTTCCCGTCGTACCTTAAAACAGGCCTCCACTCTGAAAAGCAATCCTCTACCAACCTCTGTCTCCTCCCTACAATCTAATTTTGTATTAAATTGGCTTGGGTGCGCTGGTTCCCATGTGACCGAACCTTACTAACTTGCCTAATATGCAGAATCTTGTTGAACAATTTGTCCTAGTCTGTATGGAAACCACCTACAACACTGGCTTCATTAATCTGCTCTGTCACCTCTTTAACGAACTCAGTCAAATTAGTGCGAGACGATTTTTCATGCAAAAAGCCATGGTGACTATCACCAATCAATCCTTGCCTTTGAAAATGCATGCAGTTGGCTATCCCTCAGAATCCCCTCCAACAACTCACCAACCACTGATGTCAGGCTCACTGCTCCAGAGTTCCTTGGGTTGTTGTGTAACGGTTTTCTTTTCTACAGCTCTCCTCCATTGGTCACAGCAAATTATCGGTGCAACCAGGCTAAGGATATGGTCAATGATCTAGGTCTCATACTGGGTCAGGGTCAGCCTCGGAAGAGGTCAGGTTGATTTCCTTCATTTGTTAAAATAACAAATTCATGATAAAGCAAAGTTCCTCAAACTATGATGGAAAGGTGAATGTCAAACAGAATAGAAATTACAAAAATGTACATTAATATTTCCATTTCTAAAAATACTGAGGAGCACAAACATACACAGACACACACACATATACACACGCACACACACACACACAGACAGAGCCATACTGAAATACATGCATAGACATGCGCACACAGACACACACAAACACGCACATAGACATGTACACACAGACACACTCAAACACACAAAAACACAGACACATAAGCACGGATACATACACACAGAACATGCACATACAATATACGCACAAACACAGACAAATGCATGTACCATACACTGTAAAACATTAGAACAGAAAAAAGGCAATTTAGCCCATCCAGTCTACTGAGCGATTGATTATGGCTGTCATGTTTTTCAAGCCCATTCTTCTGCCTTTTCACAACAAGCTTTGATCCCATCTTTAAGCATAACTTATCACGTTATATCCTATAGTCGTTAATGTGTCTATGTGTGTGTATATATGCCCGTGTGTGTCTCTCTTTGTGTGTCCGTATGTGCCTGTGGGCATGTGTTGTCTCTGTGTGTGTCTGTGCGTGTGCATGTGGCTGTGTGACTTTGTGTGTGTGTGCATCTTTGTATGTGTGTCTGTGCGCGTATTTGTGTCTCTGTGCATGTGTCTGAGTGTGTGTCTGTCTACCTGTGTGTGTCTCTATGTGTGTGTCTGTGTGTGTGTGCGCGTGTGGGTAATGTACGTGTGTGTGTGTTTGCCTAATAGCAGGAGACAGCATTGTTGAGGATGGTTGTTTCTCAGACTGGAGGCCTGCTGCTATGGACTAGGTCAGCTCAGTCAAAACATTCTTAAGTCGGCAGCGGAGACCATAACTTTGCAATTTGTTTCAGTAAGTGCACAGTGAAAATTACCCAGAGTAACCTAGCTATGTTGACTATCAGGTTTTGAAAATAGACAAAAAGCTAATTTACAAAATTACACAATGAAACACAAAGAACAGAATAAAGAACCCCTACAGAAGTAGACTTAATTAGGTGTTCTGAATGTACACAACAGTCCCAATAAGCAATACCTCCCCCCCCCTTAAAAACTGTACAAAATGGAACATATGCTTACTGGTTGAAGTTAGAAGGGCAGAAGGAGGGAGAGAGAGAGAGAGAGCCTGACCACACAGCTGAACTCCAAACTGGTACTGAACAGCTCACCGAGAGAGCTCACCACTCCCCTTTCATTATACCTTTAATCACAAAACCGTTTAATCCCTGGACCAAACCAGTCAGCTTGGAGGTGGGAGCTACTTACGACCCCTCTTAAAAAAAAAATCAAGGTCACAGTATCTTTGAGAAAAGGGACCAGCTTTGTGACACTGCACAGTGGTGTTCCACAGGGACTTGTGCTCAATCCATTTTTGTTTGTCATTTATACAAATGATTCAGATGAGAATTATGGAAGGCGTGGTTAGCAAGATCGTGGATGAAACCAAGATTGGCTATATAGTGGACAGTGAAGATGACACAGGGACCTTGATGAAATGGCTTAACGAATCTTAGAGTAGTACAGCGCGGAAGCAAACACTTTTGACCAACCCGTCCATGCAACCTGATTTCCTAAACTAATCGTGCCCTATCTGGGTCGGAGCGATGGCTCAGTGCTTAGCACTGCTGCCTCATACTACAAGGTGACTGACTGTGTGGAGCCTGCACATTCTCCCAGTGTCTGCGTTGGTTTCCTCCCACAGTCAAAAGATATGCAGATTGGGTGAATTGGCTACGCTAAGTTGCACATAGTGATAGTAGCATTAGTCAGGGGTAAATGTGGGTAGATGGTTCTGGGTGAGTAACTCTTCAGAGCGTTGGTGTGGACTTGTTGGGCAAAAGGGCCTGTTTCTACACTGTAGGGAATCAGATCTATTTACAAGCAATTTGCCCATATCCTTCTAAATCATTCCTATTAATATACCCATCTGGGTGCTGTTTAAATGTTGTAATTATACCAACCTCCACCACTTCCTCCGGCAGTACATCATACACACACTCCAATTTCTGAGTGAAAAAGTTGCCCTTGAGCTCCCTTTAAAATCTTTCCCCTCTCACATTAAATCTGTGCCTTCTAATTTTGGACTTCCAAACGTGGGGAAAAGATTTTGACTACTCACCCTATCCATGCCCTACATGAATTTATAAACTTCTAGAAGGTCCAAATGTGACTCCAACCCAGGGCCTGTGCATTCAGTCATCCGGGACTTAAATTCTGGAATCAATACTGAAACGTCGTCCATCTTGATCAAATCACAATTCTAAACTCATTTTAGTCAACGTGTTCAAACATATTATAAAACATCTCTAGTAGGATTTGAAGCTAAAGCTTTGCAGCCAGAGTTAGGGACCCTACCACCACTCTACAACAGTCCCTTAACTTCCCACATTATTCTCCTGTGTGTTTGTTCATCAGCCTGTTCTGACATGCTGTGACACGCCTCTGCACCTGAATCCAGACTGTCTGGTCTCGAGCCAGGGACACGTTCAGACAAGTTCAGGAATTGAAATAGAATCCAGGGCTCTGCATCAGAGGTAGGGACACTACCGACTACACAAATCCTAAACCAGGCCCAAAGTTTTAATTTTAAGTGACAGCTTTCAGTTCGTATGGATTCATCAAAATCTGGTTCACTTTAATGAATAACACAGTTAGACTAATAAGGTTGTTTAAAAAATGCAAGGTACTTGCCTCAATTGTAGGATGTCGAGTTTATGTGCTCTGCCTTCGAGATAAACTATGAACATCTTTAAATACTTGACTATTATTTCCTGATTAATGGCTATTGTCTGTAGTCTGCAATATAAGGGAAAGAAATCCTGCAGGCACACACTGCACTATGAAGGATAGAACATAGAACATAGAACATAGAAAGATACAGCGCAGTACAGGCCCTTCGGCCCTCGATGTTGCGCCGACCGAATCCTACCTAACCTACACTAGCCCAATAACTTCCAAATGCCTATCCAATGCCCGCTTAAATGACCATAAAGAAGGAGAGTTCACCACTGCTACTGGCAGGGCATTCCATGAACTCACAACCCGCTGTGTAAAGAATCTACCCCTAACATCTGTCCTATACCTACCACCCCTTAATTTAAAGCTGTGTCCCCTAGTAACACCTGACTCCATTAGCGGTAAAAGGTTCTCAGTGTCGACCCTATCTAAACCCCTAATCATCTTATACACCTCTATCAAATCTCCCCTAAACCTTCTCTTCTCCAATGAGAACAGCCCCAAGTGCCTCAGCCTTTCCTCATAAGATTTTCCTACCATTCCAGGCAATATCCTGGTAAACCTCCTCTGCACTCGTTCCAATGCCTCCACATCCTTCCTATAGTATGGCGACCAAAACTGCACACAATACTCCAGATGAGGCCGCACCAGAGTCTTGTACAGTTGCAACATGACCTCAGGACTCCGGAACTCAATTCCTCTACCAATAAAGCCCAGTACACCATATGCCTTCCTCACAGCACTATTTACCTGGGTGGCAACTTTCAGAGATCTGTGTACATGGACACCAAGATCCCTCTGCTCATCTACACTACCAAGTAGCCTACCATTAGCCCAGTAATCCATCTTCTTGTTACTCCTACCAAAGTGAATGACTTCACACTTAGCTACATTGAATTCCATTTGCCACCTTTCTGCCCACCTCTGCAACCTATCTATATCCCGCTGTAACCTACCACTTCCTTCCTCACTATCCACAACTCCACCGACTTTTGTGTCATCCGCAAACTTGCTTACCCAGCTTTCAAGCCCTTCCTCTAGATCATTTATAAAGATAACAAAAAGCAATGGTCCCAAAACAGATCCTTGTGGTACCCCGCTAGTATCTGCACTCCAAGATGAACATAGTCCATCAACTACTACCCTCTGTCTCCTTCCAGCCAGCCAATTCCTAATCCAAACCTCTAATGTATCCTCAATGCCATACCTCCGTAGTTTTAGCATTAGCCTACCATGGGGAACCTTATCGAACGCCTTACTAAAATCCATATACACAACATCTACTGCTTTACCCTCGTCCACTTCCTTAGTCACCTTCTCAAAGAACTCAATAAGGTTTGTGAGGCACGACCTGCCCTTCACAAAACCATGCTGGCTATCCTTGATCACGTTATTCCTATCCAGATGTTCATAAATCTTATCCCTTACCATTCTCTCTAAGACTTTGCCCACCACTGAAGTCAGACTCACTGGCCTATAGTTACTAGGGCTATCCCTACTCCCTTTCTTGAACAAGGGGACCACATTCGCTATCCTCTAGTCCTCTGGTACTATTCCCGTTGACAATGACGACATAAAAATCCAGGCCAATGGCTCTGCTATCTCCTCCCTAGCTTCCCATAGGATCCTAGGGTAAATGCCATCAGGCCCAGGAGACTTATCTATTTTCATCCTTTCCAATATTCCCAGAACCTCTTCCCTGCATATTTCCAGGCCATCC
Source organism: Hemiscyllium ocellatum (assembly GCF_020745735.1). NCBI lineage: Eukaryota > Metazoa > Chordata > Chondrichthyes > Orectolobiformes > Hemiscylliidae > Hemiscyllium > Hemiscyllium ocellatum. The sequence goes on from NW_026869319.1 coordinate 717,810, forward strand.
ATTCTAATCATTTGTGACTCCATATTCACATCAGCAACAGTGTCCTGTTCCTGAGTGAATACTGATGAAAAGTATTGATTTAGTGTCTCTCCAATCTCCTCCGCCTCCACACACAACTTCCCACTACTATCCTTGACTGGACCGATACCTACCCTAGTCATCCTTTTATTCCTGACATACCTATAGAAAGCCTTTGGGTTTTCCCTAATCCTACCAGCTAAAGACTTTTCATGTCCCCTTCTCGCTTCTCTTAGCTCTCTCTTTAGATCCTTCCTGGCTACCTTATAACTCTCTATCGCCCCAACTGAACCTTCACACCTCATCTTTACATATGCCGCCTTCTTCCCTTTCACAAGGGATTCCAATTCCTTACTAAACCATGGCTGCCTCACAAGGCCCTTTACACCATGCCTGACTGGTACATACTTATCGAGGACACGTAGTAGCTGCTCCTTGAACAATCCCCACATCTCATTAGTGTTCTTCTCTTGAAGCCTGTTTTTCCAATCCACACATCCTAAGTCATGCCTCACTGCATCATAATTTCCCTGCCCCCAGCTATAACTCTTCCCCTGCGGCGCACACATATCCCTCTCCATCACTAAAGTAAAAGTCACCGAGTTGTGGTCACTGTCCCCGAAGTGCTCACCTACCTCCAAGTCTAACACCTGGCCTGGTTCATTACCTAGAACCAAATCCAGTATAGCCTCACCTCTTGTTGGCCTGTCTACATAAATATCTCGAATAGATATCAATACTGACCATCAGAGACAAAGAGAGCGCATACTTTCTGACCTCAAACACCGATCACTGTTTCCCACCTCTAATGTGTGACTGTTCACTTCCTAAAACCATTAAATGATACAAGACAGCTGATTACTTTCCATCCTTTCTTCCCCAGTACTATCACTCACTGGGCTGAAGAATGGCAGATGGAGTTTAATGTTGATAAATGCAAGGTAGTGTACTTTTCATATACAATGAAAAGTTGAGCCAATGGTAGTGTTGTAGAACAGAACGACCTAGGGTTTCAGCCATAATTCTTTGAGGTTTGCCTCATGTGTAGACAGGGTGGTTATGAAGGTGTTTCGCTTGCTGGCCTTCATAATAGAGACATAGAGTCATAGAGAGGGACTGCGTGGAAACAGACCCTCTGGTCCAACTCGTCCATGTCAACCAGATATCTTAACCTAATCTCGTTAAATTTTCCAACGCGTTACCCATATCCCTCTGACGCCCTCCTATTCATATTCTCATCTGCACGCCTTTAAAATACGATAATTTAATTTGACCAGCCTCCATTACTTCCTCTGGCAACTCATTCCATACGCGCATCACCCTCAGTGCAAAAAGAATTGCCCCTGAGATTCCTTTTAAATCTTTCCCCTCTCACCCTAAACCGATGTCGTCTAGTTTTGGACTCGCCCAACTCAGGGAAAATACATTCCCTATTGACCATATGCATGCCTCTCATGATTTTATGAACGGCTGTAATTCACCCCTCAGCCTCCAATGATTAAGAGAAAACAGCCCCAACCTATTTAGGCTCTCCCTGAAGCTCAAATCCTCCAGCCCTGGCAGCATCCTTGTAAATATTCTCTGAACCCTTCCAAGTTTCACAACATCTTTCCTATACGAATGAGACCAGAATTGCACACAATAATCCAAAAGTGGCCTAACCAATGTCCTTTACAGCCACAACATGATCTCCCAAATCTTGTACTCAGTACAATAAAGGAAAGCATGCCAAACACCTTCAATATCCTATCTACCTGCGACTCGACTTTCAAGGAACTATGAACCTGTACTCCAAGGTCTCTTTGTTCAGCAACATTCCCCGGGACTTTACCATGAAGTGTATGTGTCCTGCTCTGATTTGCTTTTCCAAAATGCAGCACCTCTCATTCATCTAAATATATCTCCATCTGCCACTCCTCAATCCATTGGCCCATCTGATCAAGATCCCATTTTTCTCTGAGAAAACCTTCATCATTGTCCACTACACCTCCACTTTTGGTGTCACCTGCAAATTTACTAACTATATCTCCTATGTTCATATCCAAACCATTTATATACGTGACAAATAGCAATGGACAGTCCTTTGAGCACAGGAGTTGGGACGGTATGCTCAGGTTGCATAGGACATTCGCGAGGCATGTCCTGGAGGACTGTGTACAGTTCTGGTCGCCCTGTTATATATAGGATATTATCAAGATCGGGAGAGTTCAGATGATATTTATCAGGATGTTGCTGGGAATGGAGTGTTTGAGTTATACAGACAGGTTTGATAGATTCGGACATTATCGACTTCAGCATAGGAGGCTGAGAGGTAACCTTATAGAGGTTTATAATATCATGAGGGGTATCGATAATGTTGAATGGTAGGTGTCTTTTTCCTCGAGTAGGGGATTGTTTTAAGATAAGAGGAGCACGTTTCTAAAAAGACATAGCGTCATAGAGCTGTATAGCATGGAAATAGACCCTTTGGTCCAACGCGTCCATGCAGACCAGATAGCCAAAATTAGTCTCCTCCCATTTTCCAGCATTTTCCCCATTTCCATCTGAAACCTTCCCATCATCTGCCCATCGAGATGCCTTTTAAATGTTGTAACTGTGCCAGCCTCCACACCTTCCTCTGGTACTCGTTGCACACAACGGCCCTTTACATGAGGATTTTGCCCACTGGATCCCTTTTATGTCGTTCCCATCCCACCTTAAATATTTGCCATCTAGTTTTCGACTGCATTACCCTTGGGAAAAGGCCTTGGCTATTCACTCTAACCACTGCACCCATGATTTTAATAACCTCTAACGTCAGCCCTCATCCTCTGATGCTCCAGGGAAAACAGCCTCAGCCTATTCAGCCTCTCCCTGTAGCTCAAAACCTGCAATCCTGGCAACATCCTTTTAAACCCTTTCTGAACCCTTTCAAGTTTCACAATATCCTTCCGACAGCAGGGAAATCAAAATTGCATATAGTATTCGAAAAGTGGTCTAACCAATGTACTGTACATAAGTAATCCAGTCTCATAACTCATATACAAAATGCACTGACCAATAACATACCAAATATTTTCTTCACTATTATATCTACCTGCAAATCCACTTTCAAGGAACTATAAACTTGTACGCTGAGGTCACTGTTCAGCAACACTCCCCATTACTTTACCATTAAGTAAATTAAATCCTGACCTCATTTGCCTTTCCCATATGCAGCATCTCACATTTATCTAAGTTAAACGCTGTCTGCCACTCCTCGGTCCATTGGCCAATCTGATCAAGATCCTGCCGTAATCTAAGGTAACCTTATTTGTTGGCTATTATACCTCCAATTTTGGTGTCATCTGCAAATTTACGAAATATACCTCCTATGTTCATATCCAAATCATGTATATACATGATGAAAAGTAACAGAACCAGCACCGATCCTTGTGGCACTCCACTTGTCACAGGCATCCAGTCTGAAAAACAACTCTCCACCACAACCCGCTGTCCTCGACTTTTAAGCCAGTTCTGTATCCAACTGGTTAATTCCTCCTGTATTCCATGTGACCGAATCTTGCTAACCAGTCTCCCATACAGAACCTTGTCGAATGCCTAACTGAAGTCTATATAGATCACATCCAGCGTTCAGCCTTCATCAATCCTCTCCGTTACTTCTCAACAAAAAAACAATCAAGTTAGTGAGACATGATTTTCCAGGCACAACCCAATTTGCCTATCCTGATAAAGCATTTTTGCCCAAAATGTCTATTTTCCTGCTCCCCAGATGCTGCCTGACCTGCTGTGCTTTTCCAGCACCACTCTAATCTCGACTCTCATCTCCAGCATTTACAGTCCACACATTTGCCTATACCTAATGTGTCTTTCCAAATGCATATAAATCCTTTACCTCATGATTCCCTCCAACAACGAGCCGACCACTGATATCAGGCTCACCAACCTATAGTTCCCTAGCTCTTCCTTTCCGTTTTGTTTAATAGCTCAACTTTAGTCAAACTCATGAATTCCAGCTTTTCACCTGTAGGTGTTCATGATAAAAAAAAACATCTCAGCAAGGGGCCCTGCAATCACTTCCACAGCTTCCTATAGAATTATTGGGTCCACCTGATCAGGACCCATGAGATTTTTTTTTACACAGCATGTGGTTCATGTAGGGAGTGAACTTCCTGAGGAAGTGATGGATTGTGGGTAACGTTACTTCATTTAAAATGCATTTGATTAAGTACAGGGATAAGCGAATGTTTGGACAAATCTGGACCAAGCGCAGGCAGATGAGACTGGTTTAGTTTGGAATTATTGCCAGCATGGACTGTATGGGCCAATAGGTCCGTTTGCAAATATCCTGTTTAACTCGATGAGTCTATGTGTGTTTGCATGTTCAGGTATGTATCTGCATGTTTCTGTTTGTGGTTGTCTATTCCCATGTGTCTACATATATCGCTATGTACCACTGTGTGCATGTCTATCTCTCTGTGCTTGTTACATGTGTTCCTGCATTAGTGTGTGAATCTCTGTCTCGGCATCTCTGTGCAATGGGAACTCTTCTTGTTTTTGGGGTGAATCACTGAAATGGGTTCAAAACCACTCTCCCTTCCTCTCCCTTTCCCTCTTTTCTTTAAAGTGATCCAATCCCACACTCTGCTAGCCTGGTTTAGATCTTTCCAATTCTTTCTCACATATAAGGTTACTTGTAAGTGTAAGACATTAAGAATTGCAAGTTACAGTAAGTGCATTAAAATTAATCTCATCGCCTTGCAATGTGGCTCACTCGGATTTGCTTGGATATGATTGCAATGGAAATCTGCTTTAATGAGTACACTGTGTGTTGGAAATACTACCCAGTGAAAAAACGTTTCCAGGTGTGTGTGTGTGTGTGTGTGTGTGTGTGTGTGTGTGTGTGTGTGTGTGTGTGTGTGTGTGTGTGTGTGTGTGTGTGTGTGTGTGTGTGTTTGGTGCAATCAGAATTTAGATTGGATTGTGCTGTGAACTACTGCCCTCTCTCTCCCTCCCAAACTGAATTCCTGATGGTTTGCACACTTTACCACCACGATTACAGTGGCGTGGGAGGTGGGATGTGGGAGATGGGAGATGGGAGGTGGGGGTTGGGGTTGGGATTGCAACAGAGATTGACAACAACAGAAAGCCCAGCAGCTCTGGAAGCATCTTTGGACAGAAATGAAAATTGACGTTTTGGATCGAGTGACCCTTACTCAGAACTCGTGTCAGGGGACATTACATCACTTTAAGCACCACAGAGACTGCCAGACTTGCCACACACAGATACACACACGAATACACACACATAGAGGCACTCACCATTCATTGACACTAACACAGACATGGAGAGTGTCAATATTTCTCTCGCTCCACGGTGTCCTTGTCAATATTTCAATCGTTCTATCTGGTGTGTGTCAGTATTTCTGTGGAGTATGATTGTAGGACAATTTTAGTCTTTCCAGATATCAAAACTGGAAGAATTGTAAAGTTTTTTTTGAGGACGGCGTGGAACTCCAACAGGAAAGTTATATTTTGGTGTCGAGTTCAGGTGTGTGGCAGATGCAGATCAAAGCAGAACAGTGTGAGGTGATGCTCTTTGGCAGGAAGGACATTGAAAGGTAACATTAAACAGGCTGCACTGTTATGAAGGAGGTGCAAAAGCAAAGGGTGCTGGATATATGAGCACAGATTATCAAAGACATCAGGACAAGTGGGGGTAGCGTTAAATTTCACAAATTAGTGTCAGTATCTGAGCTGTTTACAGGAGGAAGGAGTCTCCGTGCTAGCTTCCTGGGAGGTGGTGGTGACGATGTGATGTGAGCCCACCATCATGCACACAGAAACCGTGGGGATTCCATTTGTACCAGCTCAACACAAAAGGGAGATGGCATCAGGGCCACGGCTTCTAAGTTGTGCCGGGGGGAAACGGAGCTGCCAGTGGGTTAAAGTGAGAATTTCCCTTCACTGAACATTGCTCCTTACTCGGTTGATGGGTTGTGGATGTTTCAGAATTTCCACACGAGACATCCCAGTCCTCTCCGGTTCATGCCATGGTCCTCCTCACATGGCGGAGGGAGGGGGGAGGGAATGGATATCGGACACTCCATCACCTGGCGAGGCCCATTGTGTCCTATTCCAGGCTGTTTCTCCTGGAATGGGAGAAGGGGAGGCAGGGAGGGTAAGAGTGGGTGGCGCTGTTGTTAGTGCTGGTGTAGGTGGGGGGAGAAATGGTGACGTGTCTGGAGGGAGTCAGTCTATAGTGTTGTATCTATGCAGTGTTATTAGTGTCGGGGGAGGAATAATGGAGAGGAGATGAGAGAGAGAGAGAGAGATAGGCGGGGGAAGGTGCTGCATGCAGCAGTGAGAGTGGTGAAGCATGAGCCTTGTTCTGGTTCACTGCTGCAACAGATATACAGTGAGTGTGAGGGAGCAGAGAGAATAGGGTGACCCTTATCCTGACAGAGCGGGGAAGGTTATTGATGCTTGTCCTGTGTTGCTGGACATTTCTTCAGACCGCAGATACCGCACTGAGCTGGGTGGGGAGCTCAGGCCATGCTCGGTGGGTCTGGTGGTGTGGCGCCCTCTGGGAAGAGAATGGTCCCGCTCTGTACTAGCCCATCCCCCAGGATCTCCGTGCCCTTGTCGACAAACCGTAATGTAATTGCCCCTTAATTGCCATGCTCAGGGTAAACTGTGCAGGGCAGCTCCAAACTGTGAAAGCTCAACCGTGTGACCATTGGCCTTTTAAAGGTGGCACCAGTGCCAGGGGTCACGGAATATCCAGGGGTATCTGGGCGATCGTGAGTACCTTCAGACATGATGGGTGGGAGAATCTGGCTGGCATTGAATGAGAGGGAAACCATGGGGTAGGGGTTAATGAGAAAAGTTTGATAAGATAGCATCAGGAAACTAGCTCGGCTTTGTGCAGTCGATCCCTCTGTCACACTCAGTGAAAATGGCTAGGAGATGAATTATTGTCAGATTCAATCCAACGAGTCGAATACACTGCTGACCCCACTCATGATAACAAAGCTGAATTTGCTTATCCAATACTCTCTATCACAGAGAATGAGCTAAACATGAACTACGCTTGGGAAATAAGGCAGGTAAGGTGACTGAGGTATCAGTTGGGAAGCACGTTCGGACAAATAATCATAATTCGAATAGTTTTAAAATAGAATGGAAAAGAATGAACCGGGTCTAAAAGATAATGTTCAAAATTGGAGGAAGGTCAATTTTGATGATATCAGCAAGAACTTACAAACTGGATTGGGACAGATATTCACAAATCAGGGGCCAACAGAGAAGAGGAAAGCCTTCAAAAATGAGATGTCAAGAGCCCAGAGACAGTATGTCCCTGTTAGGTTGAAGGGTAAGGCTGATAAGTGTAAGGAATGCTGGAGGACTGGAGAAATTGAGGGTCTGGTCACAGATAAGAGGGAAACATATGTCAGGTAGAGAGAGTAGGATTCAAGGATTTTTTTCAGGATTCATTCACGGGATGAGGGTATCGCTGGTTGGGCCTGCATTTATTGCCGATCACTAATTGCCTAGAGGGCAGTTAAGAGTCAAACACATTGTTGTCAGTCTGGAGTCACATGTAACCAAGGACAGGTGAGGATGACAGTTTACTTACTTCAAGCACATCAGTTGAGTTTTTCCAAAAATCAAAAATGTATTTATCATCATCATTAGCCTCTTAATTCCATATTTAAAGTCAATGTCCAGTGAGTCTAAAGCCAGTCGGAGTATACTTAAGTGGGAAATAAGGAGGCCATGATGGGGACATGAGATAGTCTTGGCAAATAGGGTTAAGGAGAATCCAAATGTACTCTACCCATACATTAAGGAGAAAAGAATAACTCCGAAGAGTTTTGGGCCACTTTAAGATTAGCAAAGCTGCCAATGTGGGAAACCACAGGAGATGGAGGCGACACTGAACAAGCATTTTGACTGTGCAGAAGGATATGCAAATAACAGTGGTATCGTGAAAAGTGTCTGCATTACAGAGGAGGAGATGCTGGACTTCGTAAAGCCTGTAAAAGTGGGAAAATCCCCAGAACCGGATCAGGTGTACCCTAGAAATCTTTGGGAGCGAGAGAAGTGATTGCTGGGCCCCTTGCTGAGATATTCGCATTGTCAATTTTCACAGGTGAGGGACCGGAAAATATGAGATTTGCTAACTTGGTGCAATTACTAAAACCATTTAAGAAGGATGGTAAGGAAAAACTGTCAGTGGAGGGCAAATTGTTGGTGAGGATTATGAGGCACAAGGTTTGCATGTATTTTGAATGGTAAGGACTGATAAGGGATAGGCAACATGGCTTGAAGCTTGGGGAATCGTCTCTCACTAAACTGACTGAGTTTTTTTTTGAAGAATTGACTAAGAGGATTCATTGAGGCTGAGATGTGCACCTTGTCAATATGGACTTCGGTCAGACATTTGACAATTTTCCACATGGCAGACTGGTTAACAAGTTTAGTTCACATGGAATACAGGGAGAACTAGCCATATGGATACAAAATTGGCTCGAAGTTAGGAGACAGAGGGTGGTGGTGAAAGGATGCTTTTCCAACGGAGATCTGTGACCAAGGTGTTCTACAAAGATCAGTGCTGGATCTACTACATTTCACGATTTATATAAATCACTTGGATGCGAACTTAGCAGCTATAGTTGGTAAGTTTGCAGATAACATCAAAATTGATGGTTTAGTGGATAGCAAAGAAGGTTTTCTTCAGAGTAAAATGGGACCTTGATCAGATGGGCTGATGGGCTGAGGCGTGGCAAATGGTGTTTAATCTAGGTAAATGTGAGGTGATGCATTTTGGAAATGCAAATCAGGAAAGGACATATGCACTTAATGGTAAGGTCCTGAGGGGTGTTCCTGATCAAAGAGACCTTGGAATCCAGGTTCATTGTTCATTGAAAGTAGAATCGCAGGTAGATAGGATAGTGGAGAAGGTATTTCGTATGCTTACCTTTGCTGGCCAGTGCTTTGACTGTATGAGTTGAGAGGTCATGTTGCTGATGTACAGCACCTAGTTTGGCCACATTTGCAGTACTGCATTCAATTCTCATTTCCCTCCTATCGGAAAGATATTGTGAATCTTGAAGGGAGTCAGAAAAGATTTACAAGGATTTTGCCAGGATTTGAGCTATAGGGAGAGGGTGAGTAGGTTGGGTTGATTTATCCTGGAGCGTGAGAGGCATGTATAGGATGAATCGCCAAGGTCTTTTCCCCAAAACTAGAGGGCATGGATTTCCAGTGAGAGGGGTAAGATTTACAAATGACCTAAGGAGCAACTTTTTCAAACAGAGGTGGTGCATGTGTGGAATGAGCTGCCAGTGGAGGTGGTGGAGGCTGTTACACTTACAACATTTAAATTACATCTGAATGGGTACATGAAGAGGAAGGGTTTACATTGATATGGGCCAAATGTTGAGCAAATAGGACTTGTTTAATTTGGGATATCTGATCGGCATTGACAAGTTAGACTCAAGGGTCTGTTTCCGTGCTGCATATCTCCATGACTCTATGATTCTCTCTGACCTCACTCTAATATCCCATTAATTATTCATTCCCGGAAATACCAGTTAATGTTATGAGATGCTATCGTAATGTCTTCACTTCAGCATCCTGAAACCTGTGAACACATCCTCCCATAACACTGGATCAGAGTCTCTCTCCCTCTGTCTATTTCCCAAATCCCTCCCATTAAGTGCTATTTAAACTGTTGGTATTTAAACCCTGACATCCAATTTTAATTGTCCAGTTTTAATTTGAATAACTGTCCCATATGTTCCTCTTGCCTTGAATGTTGCTCACCCGAGAGCATCAGCTTCCAACATTAAGAAGCTTAGAAACAATGTTCAAAATACATAACTTCCATTTTCTTTGACTTCCCAGTATTCTGCCCTGTGCTCCATGTTGGATAGTGGGGTTTCAGCAGTTTTCAGGCACATCTTTGTAACTTGCTCTGTGCCTGTGTCAATCACTCGCTGCTGATCGTGTGCTCAGTAACATGAGGAATCCCCTCAATTGTTACTGATTCTGACCAGGCTTCCTATTTGTATTTAAGTGTCATTTGACTTAATTCTAGTTTTGCTACATTTGTGGAAATGTTGTGGATGGTTTCCTGGAGGCTGTGCTTTAAGCTGCTGCCCTGGGGCATTCAGGAAGACCAGACGCTTTGCTGACCCACTCTGGATAGAGGCTGCGGTTAGGGCACCTGGGTCTGCAACATGAACAACGAATGGAGCAGAGGCTGCAGAGAGGGGAATGAGGAAATCACAATCAGATCAGCCGTGGTCTAAGAGAATGTTGGAGCAGGATTGAATGGCTCGCTCATGTAACTTATTCGGATATTTCTGTCAGTAACAAGACAATTCCCCTTCTCTCCAAGTGACCCATACTGATGGGGCGTGAGTCAACTCCTTGTATTCCTGCGTAACAGGATCCTGGGGCCTCACTCGCCCCCTGATTTCCCCCGTCCCAGTCTCGAGCAGTTGAGTGACTATCTCCTGTTCCTGTGTCCCAGTCTCGGGCAGTTAAACGACTGCCTCCTGTTCCTATGTCCCAGTCGAGAGCTGTTGAGTGACTTCCTCCTGTTCCTGTGTCCCAGTCTCGAGCAGTTGAGTGACTGCCTCCTGTTCCTGTGTCCCAGTCTCGAGCAGTTGAATGACTGTCTCCTGTTTCTGTGTTGTTCGTGAAGAAGGGCTCATGCCCGAAACGTTGACTATCCTGCTCCTTGTATGCTGCCTGACCTGCTGCACTTTTCCAGCAGCACATTTTCAGTTATGTTTCTGTGTCCTCATCTCGAGCAGTTGAGTGACAGCCTCCTGTTCCTGTGTCTCAGTATCGAGCAGTTGAATGACTCCCTCATGTTCCTGAGTCCAAATCTCGAGCAGTAGAATGACTGCCTCCTGTTCCTGTTTCCCAGTCTCGAGCAGTTGAATGACTTCCTCCTGTTCCTGTGTTCCAGTATCGAGCAGTAGAATGACTGCCTCCTGTTCCTGTTTCCCAGTCTCGAGCAGTTGAATGACCTCCTCCTGTTCCTGTGTTCCAGTATCGAGCAGTTGAATGACTCCCTCCTGTTTCTGTGTCCCAATTTCGAGCAGTAGATTGACTGCCTCCTGTTGTGAGTCCCAGTATCGAGCAGTTGAATGACTCCCTCCTGTTTGTGTGTCCCAATCTCGAGCAGTTGAGTGACTGCCTTCTGTTCCTGTGTCCCAGTCTCGAGTAGTTGAATGACTCCCTCATGTTCCTGAGTCCAAATCTCGAGCAGGAGAATGACTGCCTCCTGTTCCTGTTTCCCAGTCTCGAGCAGTTGAATGACTTCCTCCTGTTCCTGTGTTCCAGTATCGAGCAGTTGAATGACTCCCTCCTGTTCCTGTGTCTCAATTTCGAGCAGTAGAATGACTGCCTCCTGTTTGTGAGTCCCAGTATCGAGCAGTTGAATGACTCCCTCCTGTTTGTGTGTCCCAGTCTCGAGCAGTTGAGTGACTGCCTTCTGTTCCTGTGTCCCAGTCTTGAGCAGTTGAGTGACTCTCTCCTGTTCCTGTGTCCCAGTCTTGAGCAGTTGAGTGACTGCCTCCTATCCCTCTGTCCCAGTCTCGAGCAGTTGAGTGACTGCCTCCTGTTCCTGTGTCCCAGCCTCGAACAGTTGAGTGACTGCCTTCTGCTCCTGTGTCCCAGTCTCGAGCAGTTGAGTGACTGCCTCCTGTTTATCCATGTTTCTGAGCAGCAGCGTCAATGCTCTGAAGAATGCCTCAAGGTTATGCAAGGACCTGATATCATTGCATTTCAATATGGAAGCAGCATTACAGAAAAGTATCTAGAAACCTCCTCACCAGACATGTTTTGCAGCTGCTATGTTATTTTATCCCTGTCCCCTAAAGAAACAGGGCAAAACATATACAATCCAGCAGTGCTCCGGCAATTCTCTCACATACAGGGAAGAAAGATTAAAAAGACTGAAAGACTTATAATCGATCTCTCAGCAAACCTTATCCATTGCATTCAAACTGAGTAGATTCTCTCTTTCATTGTGATATGTAACATGATGTATGAAATTGGTTAACTGAATGTGTTTGTTTGGTGATTGTGATTCATGTCAGTATCCGTGAATTATAATTATCCCAGTGGAGGGTGTCCATCTTTTAATGATAAATGAGCTCTGTTCACTATGTTATCCCATGGTACGAATGGGAGCAACACGGACAGCACTAACAGGGATCAGCAGCTCCAGAGAGAAGGGGAGGAGAGATCAGAATCTGAGAACATTAAACTGGAATGTTCCAACAATGGATCAAAATCTGAAAACAATAAACTGGAATGTTCCAACAATGGACAGGAGTTTATCCGGTTATGTTTCAATTCTTTCTACATATTATTGGTGGCCATTATCACCACGGATCAAATATGCACTTTACATTATTCTATATTGTTATTATCCTATCCTGGCTATTGTTGGTGTCCCTGGTAAGTTTCACTTTCCATTTATTATTTGTATTAACAATGTGCGACTACATTATTCTTCTTTTTCAATTACTCTACTCTGTAAACATTCACTCTCCAAACCACCAGGAACAACAACAGTGAACTTCTTTCATTCTTTCTCTCCTTCTTTAGTTCTGACACTGCACCTTGTGGGGTGAACTACTCCGTTTCAGCTATGAACCAGGATTCATTGTATCACTGCCCTTGCTATTTAAATATTGAAAGGTTGGAGGACACTATCTTCTGTTCTGGATACAAATTCCATTTCCTTCCTCTGACTCCATCTCACCCCTGGTCAATAACTGAGGCTGGAACAGATGAGCCACAACTATGGTGATCCTTTCAGCCATGAGCTGATTACAGACACCATATCCTGACCATTTCTAATTTTAACTACCAACACCTGCAGAATGTACTTCACTGGTTCATCCCATCTGCTACTTTAACTATGAGCTATAAAATACGGTCTTAATGAAGCCAATAATCTGCTGCTGACTCTCCCAGCTTCAAACCTGCCAAAGCAAATCTGAGTCTGATACTCCATGGCTTGTATCTAAACGCAGACCAAAATCCCATCATTCCTGTACGGATTGATTTATATTGTTTTTGGTTCTGGCAATGCCTTTCCTTTAATATTCACAAGCACGTTGTCACCTCTGTCTATGACACTGTTCTCAGTCTCCCTCTGTTAATTACACAAACCCTTGTCAGTTGTTCACATTTAATCTGATTTCCTCCATGTCTGTTCTCTCTCAAACAACAATTGTCATATCTACTGACACACACACACACACACACACACACACACACACACACACACACACACACACACACACACACACACACACACACACACACACACCACAAAATCTCTCACCTTATACTGGTGCTGTGGAGATACAGAACCATACATTTGTCACTCACTGCATGGGTTGCAAAACTTCCCGTGCAAGACTTTTATGCAGTGCACGTATAGTAGCAATATACTGGCAAAGATTTGCCAGCCTCCCCATGCCAGGCATATATTCGAGTTTATTGTGTAGTCCACTTGTATGGTCTGCACAGCTCTCCAATCTGGCTGGTACCTTGTCCCAATTAATGGTGTCTGGGATGGTTCTGTGAGGCAGATTCAGAATTTGATGTAACGCACCATTTCAACTGATCTGGCAATAATTTTACAATAATCTGGCTATAATGAATGCTTCCATTCTTGTGATTGGACCCACCCTTGTCTCACTTCTCCAATTACTCCCATTTCCTTGTCTCCTTATTCATATTTTCACAACATGTTATCAGTTAATCCATTGTTTGATTTCTGTACATTTCCCCTGGTGTTGTTTTGTGGCTCCGAAATATATCGAGTGTTGGTATTGTGAAGCTCAGAAACAATGAAATGGGATGTGGGGGGCTGTTGTTCCATGTTGTGCAGTGGGTTCTAGCAGCTTTGAGATATGCCTTTGGCACTTGGTCTGTGCCTGTCCACTTAAAGCCTGTTTGTCCCTCTCAGATGATCGTGTGGTCAGTAACATGAGGAAGCCCCTCGGGTATTATTGTAAAGGACCAGGTGTCCAACTTGTAGCTGAGGGGTTCTGACTGACTCCTGTTACTGAAACGTTATTGGACGTGCTGCAGATAGTTTGCTGGAGGTTATGCTGTGAGCTGCCTCAGACATTCAGGGAGACCTGAGGATTTCGTGACCCAACTCTGGATGGTGCAACGGGAGTGTAATGACAGCATCTGGGTCTGTAACATGAACAACAAATGGAGCAGAGGCTGCAGAGAGGGGAAGATCTGAAACCATGGTGTGAGTGTGTGTGGGAAAGTGGATCTGCCAAATCTGTCTGTGTTTTAACAAGGATACATGCATCCTCTCGCTCTCCAGCTTAAATACGCCCATGCACTCTCTCCCTCTCCTCCCAGCACACAAACACACTCCCCCCTCTCACACGCACACACGCACACTCCCCTCTCTCACACGCAGGCACACCCTGACCCTCTCCCCCTCACGCAGACACTCCACCTCGCTCTCAAACACACATATCTGCGTATACACAAACACACATGCACACGCACGCACACACATAAATCTGGGCTGAATTTGCATTTGCCGATTTGTATTTGCGGTTACATTATACTTTGTCAAAAATATACAATTTGTATACAGTCAGTCAATGCGGTATTTTATAAACTACTACTTTAGACATAAACCCAGATTGACTCCAGGTGAAGACACAGACAGACTCCAAACAAGACCGCACTGTAAAATACATTGCCTGACCGGAGGGCTCACCTCCTTTACATCGATGATACCTGAAGGTGTCTCCAGACAGTGACTTGAAATAAATTATCGGATTTGCATATTAATCAATCAAAACCTTCATCTCGAATCTAACCGATTAAAGATGTAGGAGCCATCTTCGATGTGTTCAATTCATGCACATGAGTTGTACAACCTTTTGGTCTTTCCTCATAAATTCTGTTTTTAAGATCTTCTCTCTCTAACGCCTGATGAAGGAGCAGCGCTTTGGAAGCTTGTGTTTTTAAATAAACCCGTTGGACTATAACCTGGTGCCGTGTGATGTTTGACATTGTCCAACCCAGTCCAAAGCCAGCACTTCCATATCATGGTTTCTATTGGTTAGCCAATATTATCTCCAAGCACATAAATTGTCCTAACCCCATGTGCGCTTGTATTTGATATTAATCTTTTGTCAGGCACTTAATGCATTATCTTCTGAAAGTCCAGATATAATACATCATTCAGATTCCCTTTGTTCACCTTGCTTGTCGCATTTTAAAAAAAATGTTCAACAAATCATGCAAACATGATTACCCTTAATAAAACCATATCGACTGTGATGGATTGTGCTTTTACTTTGAGAGTCTCCTGTTAATTTCTTAATAACAGAAATGAACAATGTGCCTTCAGTCCCAATTGTTTACTCATAACTTTTCATTCCCGAGTGAAGTTGGTTACTGTCTGTGTGGAGTTTGCACATTCTCCCTGTGCCTGCAAGTGTTACCATCGGGTACTCCAGTTTCTTCCAGCAGTCCCAAGTTGTGCAGGTTAAGTGGATTAGTCATGGAAAATGTCAGGTGTGCAGAGATTGTGCTGGGGGGATTGGGGTTTGTGTGGGATGGTTTTCAGCGTATCAGTGTGGAGTCGTTGGGTTAAATGGTCTGTTACTACACTATAGCGATTCTATGAATAACACGTGTGTTGCAGAAACCATTTGAGGTAAGAATCTGGGTTAATTCCAATGTCGTTTCCTCAGTGAGGAGATGGAAGCTAATCATATTAACCCAGATGTGACCTCACTAACTTCCTGTACAGCAGCAGCAACACATTACCAGCCTGCTGTAATGTTCCCACTAAGGTTAGAGCAGGCTCAGCTGTCTGGGGGAATACACAGCATTGTTGAACTGGTGTGTTGACCTACATTTCAAAGGGATTTGAGTCCAGGAGTAGGTGTGTCTTACTACAGCCGTACATGGCCTTGGTGAGACCCAATCTCGAATATTATGCAATATTGTTTGCAGTTTCAGTCTCCTTACCACATAATCGGCAAAACTGACACTGAGGGAGTGCAGCGAAGAGTGACCAGACTGATCTCTGGGATGACAGGTTTGTTATGGGAGCAGAGTTGAGTTGACTGGGCCTGTGTTCCATAGGGTTTAGGATAATGTGTGAACTATGTACATCACCGACAGGGCGAGGCAGTTTGGAAGCAAGGATGATAATTCCCCTGTCTGGGATGGCTAAAACAAAGGCCACATCATTAGGTACTGACAGGCCAAAGTACATTGAGATGAGAATAAATGTCTGAACTCAGAAACCGGTGAACCTGGGGAATTCCGCTGTGGAAGCCGAGGCGCTGAATATAAATAAGGATTTCTAGGCACAAAGGAGTGGGAAGAGAGCAGGAGTAAGGTGTGGAGATAGACGATCAGCAATTTTACAGGTAGTTCTCCGATTATACGGCAACTGCATTCCTGTGGAACACCATATTATAGAAAACGGTGCAATATAAATATGGGGACCAATTCGAAAAAGAGGGGAAGCGGCGACCCTCCAATAATATCAGTAAAAATCAAAACAAAAACAATAGTTAGCCTAACACAAACGATAGCACAGTCTACACAAATCTTTAAAACATACATTGTAATGAATTAGTACAGTAAAAGATTCTACCCCCCCCCCACCTTTTGAAAAAAAGTTCCTCCTAAATGTAGACTACACATCCCACTTTAAAGCGGGTGCCTGAGATGGAATCACGTCACAGTGAGCAGGAGCTAATTTTATGAAGAAAGGTGCGCAATGAAGGAGGCCCAGTGTATAAAATGACCGACTCATTTCCCGATGTTTCTGTGCAGTCTGTGGAAAAGCTCTGTAAATGTTGCCACCAGCTCTCAGATGTTAGGAAGGAAGCCTCTGCTGGATCAACAGGACTGTATTTCCCGTTCTGATACTGAGGCTGGGGCCGGATGTTCTGTCCGGTTTTACCCTTTAAGACGTTGGAGCAGTTTGATATAATTGAGTGTCTTGCTTGTCCATTTCAGAGAGCATTGAATAATTTACCACATGTCTGTGCATCTGGAGTTACTTGTAGGCCAGACCAGGAAAGCCCTGGAGATTCACTTCCTGCAAGTTCATTAGGGAAGGAAATTGATGTTTACAAACGACTTTTGCTTCAAAGTCACTATTACTGACACCAGATTTTAGATCTCCATATTTTATTATTTGTTTTTAACTTCCAACAGCTGACAGAGCATTAGCCTTATCTGGATTAGTAATCCAGTGACATTTCCACAACAGCACCATCTCCACATGGGGACCAGCCAGAAACCACACTGAGCGGGTTATATCTGTGCTAGTTACCAGCTCTGTCAAAAAGAACTCCCAACAATTTGGCTTTTGTGATGGGATTGATGGGATGGTAATTGGTCAGATTGTAATTATTCCTCTCTTAGGGAACTGGACATAGTTGAGTAATTTTCCACATTGCCAGGGAAATGTCAGAATTGGAGCTGGAATGAAACAGCCTCCCCAGGGACATGGCTTGTTGTGCAGCACAAGATTTCAGTCCTACTGCAGGAATGGTGTCAGGGCCCATTGCCAATGTTGTATCTACCGTATTCAGCTGTTTCTGCATGTCACGTACAACGAATCAAATTGTTTGAAGACTGGCATCTGTGGTTCTGTGGGCATCATGGCGAGAGTGAGGTGGATCATCAACTCAACACTTCTGGCTGAGGACGGTGAAGATCTTTGTCTTTTACACTGATGTAAGGGGCTATTCTGTTAAGTAGGATGGGGATGTTTGTGGAGTCCTCTCCTCCAGTGAGTTGTTTAATTGTCCATCGACATTTATGTCTGGATGTGGCAGGACTGCAGAGTTTCGATATGATCAGTTAGTCTCGGGATAATTTTGCCCTCTGTGTCAGATGTTAGTTCTGCTGTTTGGAATGTAACTAGTCAAGTGTGGCACCTTTAATGGGTTGTTATCAGGATTCGGTACAAATGGATCTGACCCTGACATGTTCACCCACACTCGTTACTGAACCATAGATTGGCTTGATGGTCATGGTAGACTGAGCGTTGTTCTCGGGAAAAAGTTACTTATTGTGATTGAATACAGTTCTGGTGCTGCTGTGATTCTACAGTACCACATGAATGCCCAGATTGAGCTCCAATATGTACAATTAAATTCTACTGACTATCCCCCTGTTAACACCAAGACTAATTCACCCATCAGCCCTGTACTTAGTGACCTAACCTGATTTCTGATGTGGTATCACTTCCATTTTCGTATTCTCATTATGCTCAGGGTTCTCCCTGGTGTCACGCCTCCAATTTGTTCCATTACTCAAGCCTTTAACATATTTATCGGAATCGTATCCATAGAACATAGAAAAATACAGCGCAGTACAGGCCCTTCGGACTTCGATGTTGCGCCGACTGAAGCCTACCTAACCTACATTAGCCCAATAACCTCCATATGCTTATCCAATGCCCGCTTAAATGACCATAAAGAGGGAGAGTCCACCACTGCTACTGGCAAGGCATTCCATGAACTCACAACCCGCTGAGTAAAGAATCTACATCTAACATCTGTCCTATACCTACCATCCCTTAATTTAAAGCTGTGTCCCCTAGTAACAGCTGACTCCATTAGCGGAAAAAGGTTCTCACTGTCAACCCTATCTAAACCCCTAATCATCTTGTACACCTCTATCAAATCTCCCCTAAATCTTCTTTTCTCCAATGAGAACAGCCCCAAGTGCCTCAGCCTTTCCTCATACGATCTTCCTACCATGCCAGGCAACATCCTGGCAAAACTCCTCTGCACTCGTTCCAATGCCTCCACATCCTTCCTATAGTATGGCGACCAAAACTGCACACAATACTCCAGATGAGGTCGCACCAGACTCTTAAACAACTGCAACATGACCTCAGGACTCTGGAACTCAATTCCTCTACCAATAAAGCCCAGTACACCATATGCCTTCTTCACAGCACTATTTACCTGGGTGGCAACTTTCAGAGATCTGTGTACATGGACACCAAGATCCCTCTGCTCTCCACACTACCAAGTAGCCTACCATTAGCCCAGTAATCCATCTTGTTACTACTACCAAAGTGAATGACTTCACACTTAGCTACATTGAACTCCATTTGCCACCTTTCTGCCCAGCTCTGCAACTTATCTATATCCCGCTGTAACCTGCCACATCCTTCTTCGCTGTCCACAACTCCACCGACTTTCGTGTCATCCGCAAACTTGCTCACCCAGCCTTCAAGCCCCTCCTCTAGATCATTTATCAAAATGGCAAACAGCGATGGTCCCAAAACAGATCCTTGTGGAACACCTATTAACTGCACTCCAAGGTGACCCTACACCATCAACTACTACCCTCTGTCTCCTTCCAGCCAACCAATTCATAATCCAAAACTCTAATGCACCCTCAATGCCATACCTCCGTAGTTTTTGCATTAGCCTACCAAGGGGTACCTTATCGAAAGCCTTGCTAAAATCCATATACACAACATCTACTGCTTTACCTTTGTCCACTTCCTTGGTCACCTTCTCAAAGAACTCAATAAGGTTTGTGAGGCACGATCTGCCCTTCACAAAACCATGCTGACTATCCTTGATCGCATTATTCCTATCCAGATGTTCTTAAATCCTATCCCTTACAATTCTCTCTAAGACTTTGCCCACATTCCTGTAATGCCATCATCTGAGTTTGAAGTGAATGTCTTCCCCTCTGTTTGTCTCCCTGATCATGATTTAGAGCTTTGTAGTCTAAGTGGTGCCACCCTTATGTATTTTCAGAACCAATGTATGTGTGCACCTTGTGTTATTGTTTACTTCCCTGTGTCAGGTGCTCTGTATTGGACGAGGCGTTTGACCAGCTTTGACACACGCCTGTGGAACTTGTTCAAAAACAGAAATTGCTGAAAAAAACTAAGCAGGTCTGGCAGCATCTTGTGGAGCGAAAGCAGAGTTAATCTTTTGGGTGCAGTGACCCTTCCAGAATGCTCCTAATTAATCCAGCAATATTTGTATTTTTATTTCCAGTCTCCAGATTAATTCGTTTAGTTGAAAATTTGTTCCGTGCCCATTCATTTCAGGAGAAAGTCAGCAGGTGTGGCAGCATCTGCAGAGACAAAGAAACAGAGTTAGCGTTTCACGTCCAGTGTGACACTTCTTCAGAACTGAAATGGATTGTAAACTGAGCTTTTAAATCCTTTGACGGAGTTGGGGAGTAGGTGACGGGGAAATGAGAGTGTTGCAAAATATAAACGAGCTTTGAGGAGTGATGAACGAGAAGGTGAGGTGAAATGGCTTTAAATTAAGATGTGAATGGGGGAAACGGCTTCTCTCCATTGAGTGCAAGATAAAGAAGACACAACCACACAAGATCATAGGGAGGCTAGGAGGGAGAATGTATGAAAAATGGAGAACAGCCATAATAAGGTCAGGCTCTGAAGTTATGGAATTGTATATTCACCCCTAAAGGCTGTAATATACCAAAGTGTAAAGTGAGGGTTCTGTAAAGTGAGCTTGGGTTGTGCTGCATTGGAACACTGCAGCAGCCCAGGACTGAAATGGTAGCATGAAAGCAAGGTAGGTAATTGAAATGGGAGGCAGTTAGAGGGTCAGGGTCATTCCTACAAACAGAGTGGGAGTGTTCCTCAGAGCAATCTCTTCCTTGGTTCCCCCCAGTGTAAAGTAGACTGCATTCAAGCAGGAATGATAAGAGACTGTTTGGAAAAGTACAAGTGAAATGCTGCTTCACCTGGAAGGTGTGATTGGGGTCTTGGACTGTGAGGGGAAGAGGTGAATGGCCAAATGTTGCAGCTTCTGTAATTGCATGGGAAGGTGCCATGGGAGGAGTGGGGAAGTGTTCAGGATGATGGAGGGTGTCACAGAGGGAATGGTCCCTGTGAAATATTGAAAGTGGATGGGAGGGGAAGATGTGTTGATGGTGCTGTCCTGCTGGAGGTGGTGGAAGTGGCGTAGGATGATTCTGTGAATGTGGATTCTAGTGCAGTAGGAAGTGAGGACAAAGGGAGGTCAATCTTTATTCTAGGAAGGAGGGGACGGAGTAAGGGGAGAAGCGAGGGAGATGGGACAGTCACAGCTGAAGGATCGGTCCATCAGAGTTAGAGGATTTCTCGTTTGAGAGAAAAGGTGATAATGTATGAAGCTTCCCACTTGAATGTTGCATGATCGAACAGAAATGATCGAGCCAGAGACACAGTGAGAATGACGTCACTCTCAGCTGATCCTGTGTTCAGCCACACACGGAGGTCCCCCCAAATGATTGAAAAGAGCAAGGCATTTCAATTGCAGTTTTATGTCTTATATCTGGTCAAAAACAGAATTTGAAAATAGACCCAGTTGAAGGTCAGTGGATGTGTGGGGGAGACATGTAAGCAGATACTTCATAACGCTCAGCAATGATGGACTCTGGTCAAAAAGAAGATGATATGAGGATGTGAGGATGAACCACCCATGATGCTTTTAGGTTATGAAGGATAACTAATCAATCACAAAATAAACAATTCAGCTTGGTGAGCGCGAGCATCAACCACATTTTGATTGTTTAGTTTTGGAACCAGAAGCAGTTAGTATAAAGCAAAATATAAAGGAAAACATTCCAACTGGCAAGAAATACTTTTTTAAAAACTAGCCTCAATAGTTTTTTTTTCTAAATCGATCAATAAAACGTTCATGATGTGTGTGTGTGACCCTTGGGAGAAAGGCAGGAAATTATAGGTGGGACACCTGTAGGATGTGACTGCAGAATTGGTTTCAGGGAACAGGCAGAGAATTTAAAACAGTATTTTACTTCGTTCATTACAGGGGAAGTCAAAATGAATTTTAATATTATAAACAAAATTGTAGTCGGATTTTCTCAAACAGGTAAAACCAAGGGTAAACAGACCATCAGCAATTCATAGCTGGTTTTAATAGAAGTGGTTCCAGAGTGACTGGTGGCACTTTGTGAAATAGTCCATTACTCTCTGGATTACTGGACTGTTCCAGCAAAGCTGGAGAATCTCCAAAGCGGTGTCTGTCTTCAAGAAGAGAGAGTGTTTTCAAATGTTTAGGTGCTACCTTTATCTGAATAATGGAGCATAGTTGAGAGGCTTAATGGCCTCATGATGCACTTTCATCCTGAGTATTTAAAAAAACAACAAGTCTGCTCCTTCCTCCGATGTGTTAAACACGGGGGGACGAACATTTTGCTTAAGTTGGTAATTATTTTGAAAATTATCTGGAACATTGTACAAACGACATCATCCAGAGAATAGTAGAAACAGCATTCTCCAGAACATTATCTAAACATGTAGGGGTATTGCGTAGGTAAGAGAGAGAGAGAAGGTGCTGCATGCAGTAGTGAGAGCCTTATTTGGGGAAAGGTGCTATACTAGATATGCAGTGAGTGTGAGGGAGCAGAGAGAATACGGTGACCCTATTCCTGCCAGAGCGGGGAAGGTTATTGTTGTTTGTCCTGTATTGATGAACATTTCTTCAGATCGCAGATATTGCACTGAGCAGGGTGGTGAGCTCAGACCGCGCTCAGTGGATCTGGTGGTGTGGCCCCCTCTGGGAAAAGAATGGTCCTCCTCTGTACTAGCCTATCCATCAGGCCCTCTGTGCCCATGTCGACAAACCGTGGTGTAATTGCCCCTTTTCTGCCATGCTCGGGAGAAACTGTACAGAGCAGCTCCAAACTGAGAAAGCTCAACTGTGTGCCCCTTGGCCTTTTAAAGTTGGAACCAGTGTTAGGGATTATGGAATATCCAGGGACATCTGGGCGATGGTGAGTATTTCCATCCGTGATGGGTAGGAGAATCGGGCTGGTATTGAATGAGAAGGACACCATGAGATGGGCTGGGCAGTTAATGAGGTGAGTTCGATAAGATCGCACCAGGAAACTAGCTCAGCCTCGTGCAGACAGTCCCTCTGTCACACTCAATGAAAATGGCACTGAGACAGTTTTTTGTTAAATTCAGCCCAATGAGTCGAAGACTGTGCTGACCCTGCTCCCAGTTCTAAAGCTGCAGAGCAAATACTCATCCAAACCTCTCCACCATCTTAACTTACACTAATATCCTGTTCACCCATAGTTCATGGAAACAGTGACCCATATTGCAAGACGTTGTAGAAATGTTCCATTTCACCGTTTTTAAACCTACCATCAGATACTTCTCTCAAATTCTCTCCCAATCTCCCCCTTCTTTTACCAAGCTCCTCCCATTTGGTGGCATTTCAGTTGATTCATGGCCGCTTTCTGGCGGTGAGTTTCACACCCACAGCACCCCCTTCTGATGGTACAATGGAGAGATGGAACTGGAAATGGATGGGAGCTGCACATCCTGTCATTTCCAGCATGGACTGCAAGTTTCCCCACAGTGTTACTCAGCAATGCAGTGATTGGTGTAGACAGCTGTACAGGCTGGGAAGGTAACTGATCTATATTAACAGTTAACTTCATTGCTATTCACTGCACAACTCCCCATACTGGAAATATACCCAGTTCATGTTTATAGAACAATGCACTTGCATGCTCTGCAGGTTTATATATGAATGCACTTTTGGACGGATACGAAGTGGACTGGTGAGCTCTGAACATTGTTCAATCCTGGACGTATTACTAAGCAAACACTGGTCTGGTTTACGCTAAATGATGAACAGATACCTCATCTGGGCTTATACACGTGTGGGCTTGATCTGTGAGGTGGATTGAGAGTCCGATATAATTCCTGATATAACTATCACTCCTCCAGCTCGGCCCATTCCGCTATTTAACCCCATATTTCTGCGACAAGTTGTCCATTAATTAATTTCCCAAGTAAAACGTGAATATCTGTAACTCTTGTTATGTACATGAAGAAGGTGACCTTGGACTGAACATGTTTTTAAAAATATTTTAAAGCTAAATGTGAGGTGCTGCATTTCAGACACAATTCACTTGGTCAAAATATTCAAATTAAGCAAAGCACAACTTATTCAAACACTGTTTGCAAGGCCACAAGGAATGGACCGTATCTACACTGTCTATGGCACTGTAGGAGCCTCTCAAAAATGCCTAACTCCACCTAAGCCGTTAAATTATGGTATGATAAATGTCAAATTAAACGTAAATAAATCAAATGAAAGGATACAACTAGCCTGGCAATCATACACAGACGGTCTCGGGACCCCAGCAATTTGTAACTTGCCAAAACACAGTAGAATCATCAAGCTTGTGAAGAGAAAGCATCATTTCTCTCTCTCAGCTCTATTTTTACAACTGGAGATGTGCCATTAACCCAATAGTCAGCGATGTCAACATCCCACTCACACCAAGTATTATTGTGTTATATCACGGTTATCGTGAAAGGAGTTAACTGGAGCTGTTTATTCAGTGACTGTGATTAATATCAGTCTTCCTGGATCTAACTGGGTTACTAGAGGCTTTCCCTCTTCCATAATTAGGGGCTTCTTTCAATTTGTTATGC
Source organism: Hemiscyllium ocellatum (assembly GCF_020745735.1). Lineage (NCBI taxonomy): Eukaryota > Metazoa > Chordata > Chondrichthyes > Orectolobiformes > Hemiscylliidae > Hemiscyllium > Hemiscyllium ocellatum. The sequence continues at coordinate 742,330 of NW_026869319.1, forward strand.
CATAGTATTTGGGGCAGTGTAATCCTCAACACGATTGGGATCAGCAGCTAGAGAGAGAGGAAGAGGTCAGAATCTGAGAACATTAGAATGTTCCAACAATGGATCAGAATCTGAGAACATTAGACTGGAATGTCCCAACAATGGACAAGAGTTTATCCGATGGTCTTTACTGGCTTTCTCGGGATTGGGCATGGTTAGAGTTGCGGATAGAAGCCGTACTCATGATTATTCAAGCTGGGTATTATCCCATCCTCGCTATTATTGGTGTTCCTGGTAAGCCTATCTCTATCAATTCTATAAACGATGGTGAAGGTTACTGATATTCCAGTTAATTATATTTAACAAATATATGAACTTTCAGTCAGAAATTCCACTTCCTGTGCATGCATTTCCAAACAGCTTACTCACAAACATCTAAGAAAGAACAAGACTGTTCAGAAACTTGAATCTCCTTTTTGCCCTGAACTTTTTTATGTCTCTATATTCTCTCTGTCATCAAATCTGCCCACACCCCAGTCTCCAGTTATGCATCAGTGCCGTTGCTGAATTAGCTATCATCTACCAATTTGTTCATGACCGATTTTACGGCTCAAGTTCTCTTCTGACCACTCTTGCAGCAACAAGTATTTTGACCACAAGCTACTTCTTGTTTCTACAGTTACTTCACAACAGGGACTCTGTATCAGAGTAGTAGTTTCACTGACCATGTAATTCAGAGGCATAGGTTGTGTCTATAAAAACATTGTTCGAAACCCTCCCACAGCCGATGTCTAAATTTAAATTCGAATGACAAAAGTTGGAATGAAACCTAATTTCCCTCATGGCAACCATAAACCATCAGGATTTTTTCCCTTATTTTAATGATGATCTTTGTTAAAGATACTGAAAAGTTTTGCCCTGTTCGGACGAAGTGTGATTTCAGACCCACAACAATGTAGTTGGCTCCATATTGCCTTCACGAATGTCCGTGTGGTCAAGGGCAAATACTGATGGCCAACAAATGCTGCCGTTGCCAGTGATGCTGGCATCGTGGGAAACAACAACATTAAAGGTGACATTACCAAGGAAATGTGGATGCTGGAGATGTGAAATAACATTCTCCATCATCTGAAAAAGTGTTGGAGATTCACAGCAGGTATGGCAGTCTGTCGGACTGGAGAAAAACAGATAACGTTTAGAGTTCATTGAACATATCAAAACTAAATGCAACTAATTAAGAACATTATTTATATCAGGGTTGGTTTGAAGGATGAATGGGAGGTTTGTGTTGAATGAGTGGAGGAATGTCCAGCAAGAGGGAGAGAGAGAGAGAGAGAGAGAGAGATGGAGAGGAAGAGAAAGGAAAAGCAAACAAAAGGATTGCTGATGATGGACTGGAAGGAAAATAGGATAGGAGGTTATTCGAACATTTCCCTTTTCCCCATATTCCTGAATATCACATCCATTTCGGGATGTCACTGCTTGAATTGAGTAATGTTCCCAGTGTCTCTCTGAGTGTGGTGATCAACTCCATCGGCAATACTAGTGCTGAGATACAGAGAAACACAATATTATATTGTCAACTGCTTCTTTGGAAAGTGGAACTGTTACTGTGAAACTGTGCAGAGATGTAACGACTTTCTCAGCTAGGAAGAGAAACTGAGGAGACAGAGGCATTTTCAACACTGAATGGTTGCACCATGGGTGTCGGGAACTGACTTGCTGCTGTCATTGGAAAGTCAGTGGAGTTTCGGTGGATGGTGTTCTCACGTTTGTATTGTCAGTTGCTGCGTTCAATCAGGGAGACCCGAGGGCCTGTTGACCCCACTCCAGACACTGCATTTTCAGTGTATCTGTGTCCACCGTAAACAAATGGAGCTGAGACTACAGAGAAGGGAAGCTGTGTAAACAGGGTGGGGCTGGGAGCTGCACTTCCTCCCTGGGATTTCGAGGAACATTTGTCTAAGCTGGATCCATTCCAAGTGTAAAGTGACAAACCAGTTTGTTTCAAAAATGAGGTGGTCACTGAACTGTGTCCTCTCCTTCAGTATAACCTGTAGCCTCACATCAGGGACAGGACTGTACTGACTCTTACCGTGAAGTGAACTGGATTGATTCTGGAACTTTCCAGCCAGGAGTGAGTAATACATCCGCCATCTCTGAAATGCAGTCCTCTGATGTATTCATGAGCTGACAGAAGCCATCTGCCTGCTGAGAGGAATTCATTGGTTCCATCTCCACAGGGGAAGGTACAGAAACTAACTTCCAGAAATATTAGGGAACGGAGGATTAGTGAAAATGAGAAACTGCAGGAAATTAGAATTAATGAAGAGTATGCTTTTTGAAAATCTAATTGAATCGAAGTTTCATGAGTTACTGAATCTGCTGAGCTGTATCCCAGAGTATTGAGGAGGTGGCGATAGAGCTAATGAAATAATTACTGAATATTTTTCAAAGCTGGTTAGATTCTGGAAACGATCCTGCAGACTGGAAAGCAGCTGTTGTAAACTGAAATATTTAAAACAGGATGGACAGGCCAAACAGAAAGCTAAATAGCTTGATGTCAGATTGAGAAAAATATTGTAACCTTTTATAAGGAATGTGACAACTAACACTTGGAGAATAGTGATCTGATTTTGTAGAGTCGGCCTAGATTCAGGAAAGGGAAATGATCTTTGATAAACTTATTGGAATTTGTGGAGATTGTCCGCTGTGACATCAACAATTGAGAACCAATGGGAATGGAGTATCTAAATTTTCAGCAGACATTTGACACAGTTGAATACAGTTGAGTGGGGAATGTTAAATTCCTTGGGTATGTAGGTGTGAAATATATACCATATGGATTAAAAATTGGCTATTGGAGATAATGAAGGGAGTAGTATTTTTCTCTCGACTGGAGGTTTGTTGGGTATCAGGTGGATCAGTGTTTTGGCAATAGCTGTTCACAAGGTATAAAAATGATTCAGAAGTAAACAAATATCTTCATTCACATTTATGTTTGTTTTTCAATGGTGAGAGATTGGGATGTGCTATTGTTGAAAAGGACCTGGATGACCTTGGTCATAAGTCACCAACGTTGCAGGAAATAAGTGATATGTAGCTCTTCATGAAAAATTATTGAAACACCAGAGTTGGTATATCTTTCCCAATGGTAGTGTTTTGTTGAGATAATATTTGGTGCATTGTGTACAGACTTGGGCTGTTCTATAAATAATGATCTCTTTGTCACAGAGAGAGTGCAAAGAAGTTTCACCAGACTAAATCTTGGCATGATGGTACCATGTGGAGAGAGTGCATGATCTATGTGTTTAATTTTTTGTGCTGTGAAAGAAAAAGAAGAAGAAACTTGATGGTTATGGACGGACACTCATTACATCCCAAACATCTGAATAGGGTCAAAATTCCACACTATTCGTTGGATGTTTGATTCCCAAAAGTTTATGGGCCTCTGCAGAGCCCACATTTCGATTGACAGAAAGGTACAGGCTCTGAATGAACTCTAGACACTTGAATGCACAGTCACTGCGTGACACTGTATTGAATGTCACTTTGTACACAATCCTGTCAGTAGTCACAATACCTTCATTCTGAAAGAGTTAACGATTCTACAGATGGAGTTCAAATTTGAAAAGTGTGGAGTACAAATTGGAAAAGTGAATTTGAATGCAGAATACAGGGTTATAGGTAGGATACTTGGCAGTGTGGAGGAATAGAGTGACCTTTGGTTCCATATCATTAGGTCCTTCACAGTTGTGACCTAAATTGACTGGGTTGTTAAGAAGGCAAATAGTGTGTTAGCTTTCATGAACAGGGGAATTGTATTTAAGAGCCACGAAGTTATGCTGCAGCTCTATAGAGTCTGATTAGACCACACTTGACATATTTTCTCCAGTTCTAGTCACCCAATTAGAGGAAGGATATGGAAAATTTAGAAAGGGTGCAGAGGAAATTTACCAGAATGCTGCCTGGACTGGAGGGCAGGTCTTATGGAGAAAGGTTGAGAGAGATAGGGTTTTTATCATTGGCATGAAGAAGGATGAGAGGTGACTTGATAGATATATCAAGCCAGAGACTTTATTCCCAAGGCAGAAATGGCTGTCAGGAGGGGGCATCATTTGGAGCTAAGTTTCAAGGAGATCTCAGAGATCGGTTCCTTACACAGAGAGGGGTGGGTGCGTGAAATGCACTGCCTGCAGTGGTATTTAGTCAGGTATATTAGGGACATGTAAACGACTCTTACATGGGCACATGGGAGGATAGTACAGTGTAGTGCATATAGGCTAGTCTGATCTGAGAGTAGGATAAAAGGTAGATGCAACATCGAGGGCAGAGGAGCCTGTACTGTGCTGTAATGTTCTATGTCCTATCTTCTATGAAAGTATTTAGCGAGTGGGGTAGATTTATTTTGACCTGTCAGAGAGGTGAGGGCTATGAGGCATCAGACATTAAAGAGGATTTGTGACCTAGAGCAGATCAGCCATGATCTTACTGAAGGGCAGGGTTGGGATTTGAACGATGTGCTCCTGTTTCTGATGTACTCCCATTCTGTTATTGGAAGGTTAATGGGTGTTATTTTCCTGGAAGGTCTGTTATTGAATATTGCAGTCAGGGAGACCAGAGGATTCTGTGAGCCATCTCTAGGTGAGGTCTGGGGGCTGTATTCACCGTGAATCTGGGTCTACAACATGAACAACAAATGGAGCACACGTTGCAGAGAGGGGAAGCTCTGGAAAGAGAGATGAGGGGCGTCTTTCATATCCAGCCTGAGTTTTACAATTGTATTTTCCAAATCACCCAAACCGTATGGGGCAGTCTTCACAGACTGAATGGTCTTACGTTTTCCTGTGTACTAGGTTGTAGCAGTAAATGGACATCAACTGTTCCTGTCTGGCAGTTTTGAGGAGCTGAATGGAATGCAGAGATATGGGACTGAGGAGCAGGAGTGGGTCATTAGACACTTTGAGGCTTCTCCACCAGACACTAAGATTGTGGCTGATCAGGTTGTGGTCTCAGCTCCACCTTCCTGTCTGTATCCCATTATTAAGTCTCTACTAACTCAGCTTTGTATAAATGTAAACAATGAGGAATGTCAAACTTCTGGGGAAGAGAATTTCCACTTGAAAGATCCTTTTTAGAATTTTCCCCATCTCTCTGATAGAATCAGAGAGTCATGTGGCATGGAAAGAGATCCTTTATTCCAGCTTACCCATGCCAACCAGTTATCCCAAACTTATCTAGTCCCATTTTCCATCATTTTCTCCATATCCTTCTGAACCATCCCTACTTATGTACTATCCATATGTATTTTAAATGTGTAATTGGACCCGCTGTCAACATTTTCTCTGACAGCACTTTCTATACACGCACCATCTTCTGCGTGAAAATGTAACTGCTAAGGTCCACTCTAAGTCTTTCCCCCAAACCTTCAACCTATGCCGTATAGTTCTGGACTCGCTACCCTGGGAAAAATACATTGGTCATTCAGATTATCCATGCCCCTCAGGATTTGAAAAATCAATTTCATATCTCCATTCACCCTTTGCCAGTTCAGTGGGAGAGGCCTTAACTTATTCATCCTCTCCATGAAGCTCAAACCCTCCAGTACTGGAAAATCCTTGTAAACATTTTCTGCGTCCTCTCAACATTCTCCCATCAGGAGAGCCAACCAAATTGTGCTCAGTATTCTTAAAGTAGCCTCACCAGTGTTCTGCCCAGGGCTAACAGGTCACATTAACTCCTGTACTCAATTTTCGAACCAATTAAGACAAGCGTGCCAAACATGTTCTTCACCACCCTGTCTATCCACTTTCAAGGAACTGTGAGCCTGTACCCGTAGGTCTCTTTATTCGGCAACATTCTCCAGTGCACAACATGACTGAACGTACTGAAAATGCAAAACCTCACAAATATCTAATTAAACTCCATCTGCCAGTCCTTGGGACTTTGATGGGGTCAAAGGTGCCACTGTACTCTGAGTTAATCTTAATCTGCTGCACCACTTTGTTGATATTATCTGGAAACTTACTAATCATGCCTCTGGTATTCACATCCTAGTCATTTACATCCATGATGAAAAGCAGTGAGCTCAGCACTGATTCTTTCAGCACCCTCCACCGGCCTCAGTCTGGAAAACAATTCGTTATCTTCAAGACACGTTTTCGTATCCAATTGGTTAACTTTTCCTGGATTCCATGTGACCTAACATGTTTGCGATGAGAAACCATATTAAACGCCTTGCTGAAGCCATTGTAAACAAATTATACCACAGTGCCTTCTTCACTCTTCTGTGTCACGTTCTCAAAATACTCAGTCACATTAATGAGACATGATCTCCATCGCATAAAGCCATGTTGACTACTCCAAACCAGTCCTTGTTTTTCTAAATGCACGTAAATCCTATCCCTCAGATTCCCCTCCAACAACCTACACTACACTGACGTTAGGGTCACTGAGTCGGTCATGGTTCCCTTTTCTAGTCCCACTCCTCCACTGGTCACAAAACAATTCAATTATAATTATGTTGGTGATATGGCCAATGATATAGTTCTCAGAGAGTGACAGGGTCAGTGTAAGGAACAAGTCAATCAGATTTCTTTAATCTGCTCCAACAACACGTTTGCGACTAAAACAAAGTTACTCAAACTATGATGGAAAGAAGAATGATGAGTGAATATTGCAAATATGTACATTGGCATTTCCCTTTTAAAAATACTGAGGCACAAACACACATACACACGCGTTTGATAACAAACTGGAAATGAAAATCTCTGCAATGTTAACTTGAAAGAACTTTGTCCAAATATTACTGGAACTCATGACGAAGGGAAAACTGAGAGTTTGGCCCAAATGTTATCCTACTTGAAGATTCAGAGAGTCCTACAGCATGAAGACAGGCCCTTTGATCCATACTGGCCCTAGCTGACATAAATGTCCATCCACGCAAAACCTATTTCTCTGCATTTGGCCCATATGCTTCTGAACCTTTCCTATCTATGCATTATTCCAAATGCCTTTTAAGTGTTGTTAATGCAAATGCCTGGACTATTTCCACTGACAGCTCATTTCATATACATACCACCTTCTGTGTAACGTTTGCCTCTCTTGGTCTCTTTTATTTTTTCCCCACTAAACGTAAACTGATGCACTCCAGTCCTCGATTCCAAAACTCTGGGAAAAAGAAAGACTGAGTTCATTCAGTATATGCCTCTCATGATCTGGTACAGTTTTTTTTAAGAACCCACCCCACCCATCCCACCCTTTCAATCTCCTTTACTCTAAAGAAAAATGTCCTTCCTTGTCCAAGCTCTCTCTGTAACTCAGGCTGTTGGGTCATATGAACATCCTTGTAAATTTCGTCTGCAATATTTCCAGTTTAATAAAATCCTTCCAACAGCAAAGTGACCAAACCTGAACACAACACTGCAGGTGTGGCCTAGTCCTGAAACTTGCAACATAACTTCCCAACTTATTTACTCAATGCCCTGACTGATGAAGGCCAGTGTGCCAAAAGACTTCGTCACTTCCCTGTCTCCCTGTGACTTTACTTTTAGAGAACCGTGCACCTATACTCCAAGGTCCCTCTAAACCACTACACCATTTAACGTCACACCATTCACAATGAAATTCCTGCCTTGATTTGACTTTCCAAAATGTAAAATTCACACTTATCTATATTAAACTATGTTTCCCTATTTCTCAGCCCACTTCCCCGGCTAATCAAGGTCCTGCCGCAATTTCTGAAAACTTCCCTCACTGTCATCAGCAAATTATGTTAGGCTTACTGGTCTATATTTCCCAGGTATTTCTTTCCTTCCCTTCTTGAATAAGGGCACAGCAATCGCTACCATCCAGTCTTCCGGGACCTCACCTGTAGCTAATGATGATGCCAAAATAGCAGCCAGGGTCCTGTAGTGTCTTCTCTAGCCTCCTGCTTTGTTCTTTGTTACATCTGATCAGAACCAAGATTTTTATTCAGCTTCCTACATTCGAAAACATCCAACACCTCCTCTACTGTGGTATGGACTGTCAACAAAATATCACCACTAACTTCCCTAAGCTCCCACACCAAGTCTTCAAGTATTTCTCCAAGTTAAACACAGAGGAGAAATATTCATTGAGAACCTTGAGAATGTCCTGTGGTTCCGCATATACATATCCACTTTGGTCCTTGAGGGGTCGTATTCTCACTGCGGTTGTTTTCTTGTCTTAAATATATGTAAACAACCTGTTCGAATTCATCCTGCTCTTCTCAGCCAAGACTATCTTGTGCCCTCTTTTCGACCTCCTGAGATCTTTCTTCAGTAAACTCCCGTATCCCTTGTATATCTCCAGGGATTCCTTTGATCTCATCTGCCTGGACCTGAGCCACACCTCTTCAATATCTCTTGTCTTCCAGGTCTCGATCCTCATGCCAACCTTGACCTTAACCCCCATAGGAACATATTAACCTTGAACTCCAGTCATCTCACTTTTCAAGGCCTCCCAGTTGATGGAGACCCTTTCGCCTGCAATGAAATTGCTCCGAACAACCCCTGCAAGTTCCTGTCTAATTCCATCAACATTGACCTTGCCCCAAGTTAGAACTTGCACTGTGTACCGGTGTGTCTTTCTCCATAACTATTTAAAGATTAATAGAACTCTGGTCACTGTTCTCAAAGTGCCCCTCCACTGTCACCTCCATCACCTCTCCCGCTCTATTTCTCAAGAGTCGGTTGAGTTTGCCAATTCCTGAACAGCATCTTCTCCATACTTCATGAGGAAAGTTTTCTCATCACAATTAAAACATTCACCCCATCTAAGCCATAAGTTCCATGTCAGTCCCAGTCTATATTCATAAAATTAAAATCTCCTACTATGAGAATTCTATTGCCCCTGCAAGTGTCCCAATCTCTCTACATATTTTTATTCCTCTAACTCCCATTGAATATTTGGGGGTCTATAGTATAAGCCTAATAATGTCATCACCCGCTTCATATTTCTTAGCTCCACACACAAAGCCATACTGGATGATCGTCCAGGTATTTTATCTCTGAACACTGCTGTGATACTCGTCTTAATCAAAAATGCAACTCAACCGCCGCTCCTTCCACCAGCACTATCCCGCCTAAAGCAGCTGTACCTTGGTGCATTATGCTGTCAGTCCTATCTCTCCCTTAGGCATGTTTCTGTAATGGCTATAACATCCCAGTCCCACATACTTATCCATGCCCTGAGTTCATCAGCCTTATCAGGCAGCCGTCTTACATTGTAACAGATGCAATTTAATCCAACAGGCATTCCTTGCTCTCTGTCATGTTCCAGCCTGACCTGTCTCTTCACTTTACTGTTTCTAATTACTGCATCTCCTTCCAGCCTCACATCTGTCACCCTGCTGTTGTTGATCCCATACCACCCCCAAACCCAGCCAATCTAGTTTAAACCCTCCCTTGTAGCACTAGCAATCCTCCCTGCAAGGATATTGCCCCATCCCTCCAGTTCAGGTATAACCCGTCCCCCTTGAACAGGTCACTGCTGCAAGACAAAACTTCTTAATAATCTAAAGATATATATCCCTACCCTGCCCAAATTCTTTAGCCACGCATTCATCTGCCATAACGACCTGTTCTTACCTTCACATAGCACTGGACGTAAACCGAAGATTACCACTTTCATCTTCCTGGCTTTTATCGTTTTTCCTAGCTCTCTGCAATCACTCTGCTGGACCTCTTCACTATTTCTACCTCTGTCATTTTGTACAACATGCACAATGACTTCTGGCTGTTCCCCCACCCCGGTGAGAACCTTCTGCAGCCGCTCTGAGACATCCTGGACCCTGGAACGTGGGAGGCAACACATCATCCTGTATTCCCATTTGCAGTCACGGAATTTCCTGTCTGTTCCCCTCACTATCGAGTCTGAATAATTACTTCTGAAGTTATTCTGCTCGCACAACCTGCTGATAATGGGATTTCTTCCTGAAACAGTTGGATATGGCTAAACCCCCTTTGATTAAAGCAGGTAGGGAAGTTCCAAAGAATCCAAATCATGAATCCTCCATGAGTGAGAAAACCGATTGGGGTTTTTGTATTAGCTCACACATATCGCTGTGATGAGGGACAGGGAAAGAGAAAGGGAGGAACAAACTGTCCCTTCTCAGGTAGGTTACATTTTTCCATCCTAAGTTGAATCAATAATGTTATCAGAACTCAGACTGGACTATGTGTGCTCTCCTTGAACATTGTCTGAACATTATGGCTCCATCACATTCCCTGATCCATGCAGGTGCATCATTGCTGCTGTCGCACACAGAATCATTTCATTAACAAATAATTACCCTCTTATTGATTTGAAGATGTGTTTATATGTACCCGCGTAATATAAAAATAAAATGTTTAATGTATTCACAATATCTGCATTAAGATGAATGTCTTATCTTAACCAATACAAAAATTGCTGTAAAAGCTCAGCAGGTCTATCAGCATGTATGAAGAGAAATGAGAGTTAACGTTTCTGGTCCAGCGACCTTGCCTCAGAACCTAGCTTATTCTCAAATTACATACCCAATTCTTTTCTCCAATACAAGAGGAAATATCCATCAGCTATTCACCATACTCTCTCCACATGATCGTATATGGTCAATAAGAACATCTCTCATTCTCAGGTCTAAACTGTTAATCCTTCATGACATAATGCATACATCACTAGACCGAGTAAAGAGAAACATCTTTGAAAAATTTGAAAACCGTTTTGCTTTTTTTCAGTTTTGAGGATCATAACTTCAAACAATACATCAGACGTGGTCTCAGCAATGCCCTGTACTGATGCAGGAAAACATCGCTAAGATCAAACCTTGCATGAAACAGCATCGTTCCGTTTCCATTCCAAATCAGTTGCTGCATCTTCACAGTAGCTTGATGTGCTTCATGTGGTAATACACACAAATCCCTCTGTACCACCAAGTTCTGCATTTTCTCTCCATTTAAATTATTTGCAGCTGTTTTGCCATTTTTCCAAAACACAAAATTCCAGTCACCCACATCGTACTGATATTTATTTTGTCGCAAGTTTCCTGACTGCCCTCCCCTATCAGTATCCCATTGCAGACGCTCTGCCTCCACTTGACATCTTATTGAATGTTTATCCTGGTGTATGAGCAAACTGAGCTCCAATATATTCAACCTCTTCATTCAAGGCATTAAACTAGAGTGTATACTGTTGATAAACTCACACTGATCCTCGAAGAATTCTGCTGGTTACAGCTTTCCAACCTGAAAACAAGTAATTATCTCAAATCTGTATTTCAGGTTAGCTAATCAGGGCTCCCCTGTTCCTGTGTAACTGCCCAGAACGGTTGTATGGCTTTCTGCTGAGCGGTGTAATTTAGTCAATGAGTTGAATGATTATATTCTATTCCTGTGTAACTCCATAGAGGGACAGAGTTGCCTCCTCCTGACTCATTATAACGATTCTGACTGGCTGAAAGGGGTCTTCCTCTGTCTCTCTCTGTAACAACTTTGACATGTGAACTGGGAGGACCACACGTGGGATAGGAGCAGCAGTAGGCCATTCGGCCCCTCCAGCCTGCTGCACAATTTAGAAGCATCATGGCTGGTCTGACTGTAGCTGACCACCACCTTCCTGTCTGTTCCAACTAAATATTGACTCTTCTGTCCATCAAAGATCACTTAAGGTCAGGCTTGAATATCTTCAATGACCTATCTTCACCGTTCCCTGGGGATGATAGCGCTATGGATCGCACAGTCTGAATTAGAATGGAACAACGTTATCTCAAATGTTAGTGGGAAACCCTTTAATTTGAAAGTGTGTTAACCTCACAGCAAGTTACCTCCGCTTTTCAGAAATAAGGGCAAAACAAATGGGAGGAATCATAGTCCATTCAGCCCCTCAAACCTATCCCACAGTCTCATTGATTGTCCAGTAAAATATATATCAATGTGACCCTCCATTGCACGATTGGGAAAATATTCCTGGCATCTTAAGACCATACAGCATTGGAAATGGAAATATGGCCATTTCACCCATTAACTCTACTTTGCTGGTCGGTGCTGCCTGACATGTTTCTTGTTATAAGTGAATTCTGTCTAGGTATTCTAAATCTCCGGAGAATAGTCCCTGACACTCAGCTAACTATTCTACACTAGGGCTATGGTTCAGATCAACCGAGTTCTGCCTCCACACTCTGCCAACCGCGGACTGTCCTTTAACCCTTGATTTCAAGGGAGACTGTCCACAAGGTTCCGTCCTAGGAGGCGAACTCCAAGCTGTCAGCACCAGCCCTTATCCCCACCGGCTACCGCTTTTCCCGTGGCAAATCAAAATGCTGCGAGACACACAAACGGAGGAACAGATGTTTATTCAATCTTCGAAGATTGGGCGAGTACCAAAAAGGACTTCGGAAGTCGCGCCGGAAGATTTTACAGCACCAATATTTATACATTATTTTTACATTCAAAAACATTAGTCATAATTCCATTGGTTAAAAACATCTCATTCTATGGATTTTCTTACATTAAAAATCATTAATGACAATTCCATTGGTTAAAACATTTCACGCTTTTCTCTGCCAATTCCTTAATTAAAATGTTATATTATTTTAACAATTTTTGCTAGTTAGAACATTCCTTTGTTATCTCCATGTTCTTGCTGGTTAAAGCATTTATTGATTTTTTGTATGTCATAAAAAGAGCTTTCATTGTATTCTGCCCTCTGTGTCTAACTGAACCATTCCATGGTATCTTGCCCAAGGTTACCATGTTCCTGGCATAACAGAGGTGACTTCTAGTTCATGCTTCTCTATGGCCTAGCCGAACATTAGTCTCATAATTTAGCCCTTATTCATTAAACCTCAGTTTTAGTACAGAAATTACCCCACTCATACCAAGAGTGTGTGCGTGTGTGTGTGTGTGTGTGTGTGTGTGTGTGTGGTGTGTAGAGTGTGTGTGAGTGAGTGGTGTGGATGTGCGTGTGTATGTGTGTGTGTGAGTGTGTGTATGTGTGTGTGGGGGGGGGTGTGTATGTGTGTGTGTGAGTGAGTGGTGTGTAAAATGTGTGTGAGTGTGTGAGTGAGTGGTGTGGATGTGCATGTGTGTGTGTGTGAGTGAGTGTGTGTATGTGTGTGTGTGTGGGGTGTGTGTGAGTGAGTGTGTAGGTGTGCGTGTGTGTGTGAGGAGGTGTGTGTATATGTGTGTGTGTGTGTGTACATCTGCTTAATGGCAGGAGACAGGGTGGTGGTGGAGGGTGGTGTGTGTGCGTTTCTGTGTATATCTGTTTAATTCAGAATAATTATCGGCACAACATCATGGGCTGAAGGGCCTGTTCTGTGTTGTACTGTTCTATGTTCTATGTAATGGCAGGAGACACAGAATAATAATCTGTTGATACATCGCATGAAGGAAATTGGTGAAATTGAAATGAAGCCATCATCATGAATTATGAAAATCCCATCTGCTTGCCTCATGTCCTTTGGCGAAGGAAATGGGTCATCCTTCCCTGGTCAGACCTCTATGTGACTGCAAACCCACAGCAATGTGTTTTACTATTTACCGTCCTGTGGAACATGTGAACCAGCCACTCAGTACAAGATCGGCAAAACATGTTGGCCTGACCAGGTCTTGCACACATCTTGTAAAGGAAGAACAAAAGGAAAGGTAGATCCCTTCCTCTGACTCTTTCCTGTATGCCTTCTGCTCATTCTCATTCAGGCAAATGACCGTTCCCCATATTAAGTGCATTCTTTCTTCGTCTCTCCTCGAGCATGATGTTCATCTCCATCTGCATCTCTGGTGCTGCTGTATTGATGCTGACACACAGATGGAAGGAATTTCTTAATTCCACATCATTCGCGGTGCATCTAGAAGGAATGCATTTTTTATGGCACAGGAAAGAAACGGAGATGTGTAAGTGTGGAAAAAATAGTTATTGTGATCAACCTTGAGAGTGTTGTTGAGGCAGTGTTTGGGATATTGTGGATGACTTTTTTTTCTCCTTTATAAGGAATGATCACCTTGCCACAGAGAGAATGCAATGGAGTTTCACCAGACTAATCCCTGGGACGGTAGTACCGTGAGGAGTGAGGGAAGATTAATCTCTAGTGCTGTGAGAGAATGAGAAGTGTTTGCATTGAAACTGGAGGGGAAGGGACAGTCACTCACGATGTACTAAACAGACACTGATACGGCGATAAATTCCATGTTTTTTTTTTACTCAGCTAATCCAGCCTTCGAATAAACTCTCCCCACGTTAATACAGTACAGTTGATATGTGATCCTGCACTGAACGTCACGCTAGCCATAATCCCGACAGCAGCCACAATACCTTCATTCGAAAACAGTTAACTATTCCCACCAACTTCTGATGTCCACGGAAAACATGGACATGCCTTCTCGGAGATGAAAGATGCCTTCTTGAGAATAGACACAAAATGTTTCGCTTCCTTCCTCAATGCCAGCAAACCACGATAAAGTATCATGTGCACCACAGGCAAAGGAGCCACAAGGTACATCGTGAAGCCGTCTCTGAGTGCAGCCTCTGCTCCATTGGTTTGTCATATTGGAGCATCAATGACAACCTTCTATTCCTGGATAAGTGTTTCAAGGGGTTGGACGGTCTCCACGTGGTCCCATGGAACAGGTTCATGTGTTTGACTGAGCACTGACTATTCCTGAGTAACAGCTTAATGTGCTGACCAGACCCTTCCTCTTACTGTGGAACAAGCAAAAGTATTGAATGGGCTGTCCCTCTTCTTGTTCAGTAGTTTCGATGTGATGAACGGATTCTAGATATCCGTGTGCAACAAGCTTGAGGTGCTGAATGAGCTCCTCTTCTAATTTTGGAAATGTGCAGTATCTGGCCACCAACCACAAACATCTCCCGTTGTGCTCTGAAAGACCCCAACCAGAGGGGAGGTTACACCAGATCCCCATTAAGCTCAAATAATTAGGTGGTCCCGATGACATCCTCAGTCAAATACTGCCTTGATATCAAGGCCACTCACTCTGCCCTGAGCCCCTGTGTTTGTCTCTTGTTTCAATCAATCGGTGATGGTGTATGCATAAGGAGTGATTACCTCTCACAGAGGGACATCAATGTCAGGAATTATCTGTGCTAGAGAGTTAGGGGAGCTGCACCACTGAAAACATTTAACCAGGAGTTAGATAAGATTTTTGACCTGTCAGAGAGCCGAGAGGCGTGAATATTGGGGCATTAAAGAGGAGTTAATAGGACTCGGCAAGATGGCGGGTGATTCTCTTGAACTGCTGTGGACAGCTCTGCCTAACAGCCAAGGCAAAGTGGTACTTTTTGCCATCCCTTGCCAATTTATGTGGTGGAATTATTAGTTTAAAACCTTACAGAACACATATGTTGTACTATTCGGGAGTCGGAAGGATAACAAAGGGAAAAGGAGCAAGCAAACAGCAGCAGGGAGGACCCTCCCCTGCAGAAACAGGCATTCCAGAGGCTGCTACAGCAGCAGCAACCTCTCCTAAACCCCTTGGGAACTTAACAGACTCACATGAATTGGCTGCGTCGATGGAGAGAGTTAACTTGAAAGTTAGGGCTGCGATTGAATAAATCCTTGGGGAGATTCTTGCCCAGGTCCAACCGATCGCATCCATGCTGCAGAAGCATGAGCTGGAGATCCAGAGCGTCGGGGAGAGACTGGAGGAGGTGGAGAGTCGAACTAAGGCCTCGAAAGCTGAGAGGGAGTCCTCATCAGTCGGTTCCACGTGCCGGAGCAAGAAGTTTGGACCTTGCAAGACCATATGAATGACGTCGAAAATCGTGGTCGGAGGATAAATCTCCGAATTGCCAGGCACCCTGAAGGTGAGGAAGGTGAGCAGCCAATCAGTTTCATTGAAAGTTGGGTGTCAAAGTTTTTGGGCCTTCACGTCGAGTCCAGCAGGCTTCAGACTGAAATAGCTTATTGGGTTACAGTGCACAGGTCAGGGCCCGTGCAGTGGCCCCGCTCAGTCCTAGTGTACGTCTATTCATATAAAAACAAGCAATAAGTCATAGACGTTTCCAGATCCGTGGGAAAACATCCGAAGGTGCTGCTGAACAAAGGGCCAAAAATCATGTTTTTTCCAGGATTTCTTTGCAGCTGTTATTCGAAAGAGGAAATCCTTTGATGAAGGTAAAAAGATGCTGAGGAACCTGTGCATCCAATACTCCATGAGATACCCCACGTGCTTCGTTTCAGCCACGAGGACTCAGTCTATACATTTGATTCAGTGGATAAGGCTAAAAACTTTGTGAACACTTTAAAATGGACGATTGGCCTGAAAAATACGGTTAATGTTTGTTCTCTTTTCTATCTGTCCCCATGTTTTTTCTCCCCTTTTTCTATTCCTTTCTTTCTCCCTATTAATTTCCTTTTTGGAAAGGGGGCAAAAGACTTTGGAATAAGTTGTTACTTTATTTTAATAACTAGGTTTTCTGATGGGAAATCTTGTGGATGTTCTTTGTTGTCTCTCCCCCTTTTTTGTTTGTTCTGCTTCTCTTTTAATCACAACTAGGGGTGACATGAAGCCAGGGATGGGTGGAGTGCTCATCCTGACATTGTCTTTTTTGCTGTTGATTTAAGGATCACCTTCTTGTTTTTTTAAATTTCTGGCCTAACGCTGGGGCACAGTCCGGGTTTGAAGGAGCTGAGAAGGAGGGGGTGTGTAGGGTGAGTGCCCCCTATGGGCAGGGGGAAGAGTCTTCCATTCAAGGTTTTATAGTAGGTTTTCTTTGTAGTTTGTTTGGTAGGAATAGTTGTTCATAGTTATGATAGAGTAGTTTTTGTATATATAGTTCTTCAACTCTATGAGTCTTTATTTACTTATGCTCGGCTCTTTGTAAGCAGGGTTCTCCCTCTAAGGGGTTCAAGATTGTCTGAAAGGGGATATGGCTAAGTGTCTTATTACATGGTGCACCTGGAACATTAAGGGAAGTCATTTGCCTGTAAAAAGGAGAAAAAAAGGTGCTTTCTAGCCTTAAAAGTGAAAGGGTTGATATCGCTTTGTTGCAGGAAAACCATCTTGATGTTGGGAACACCTTAAATTACAATATGAATGTTATGACCAGATATTCTTTTCATCCTTTACTAATAAAAGTAGGGGAGTGACGGTACTTATCCAGAAAACTCTTCCATTCACATTATTAGAGCCAGTGAAAGATGAGCAGGGATGGTTTGTGATACTTAAAGCCCTGATACATGGGAAGGAATATGACATTTTAGAAGTCTACTGCCCTCCAGTGCATCCCCTCAAATTTTTGATTCGTGCTTTCTCTAATTTGAGTGCTTTTGGAACACGGCGCATTATTATGGGGGATTTTAATTGTCTTTTGGATCGACAGTGGACAGGATGCTTTGTGGTCCCCCAACTATTTCTGCGGAAGACAAGCAGGTGGTTGACTTATGCGAGAAGTTGGGGCTGGTGAATATTTGGCGATGTCTTCACCCTACCAGCAGGGACTTCACCTTTTTCGCAAATCCACATAAATGTCACATGAGGATTGACCGCTTTCTGGCTCCCTCGGCTCTTCTGGATTCGATTACGGGTTGTAAAATTGGGAATATAGCTATCTCTCATCACACGGCAGTAGATTTGGAGATAAAAACCCAGGGTGAAGGGCTAGGTTTGCAGCACCGGCATTTGGGCCCTTTTCTCCTTAAGGATTACAAATTCGAGCAATGCTTTTTGAGGGAGTTTCAGGAATTCTTGACTATCCACTCAGGCATGGCTAATAGTCCGTCCATGCTACGGAAGACTGCTAAGGCCTTTGCTAGGGGATTAGGTATTTCCTATTTGGCTAGCCAGAAATGACAGAAGGCGGAACAGCAGCGTCTACTTGAGATGCAGTTGAAAGCTGCGGAGGCAGCACATTTTGCGCTGCCTTTGGTCACTAACCTACAGCAGATCACCGCCCTTTGGGCTGCCTTGAATTCAATACCGTCACAAAACGGAAAGAAAGAACTTGCTTTTCCCAAACAAAGACTGTTCGAATATGGGGAAAAGCCAGGGAAGTATTTAACATATCTGACTCGGAAAAAGCGTGCTCCCCAATCCATTCCTACAATCAGAGGCAGCACTGAGGTCCTCACATCCGATGCTAAAAAGATTAATGGGGCTTTTTAGTGCTTTTACTTTGAATTGTATCGGTCTGAAGGTTGCGAGGACAGGATGGCTAAAATGGAGACCTTTTTAAGAACCTTGTCCTCCCAGGGGTAACCTTGGAACAGGCCGCTTTCCTTAATAGCCCCTTGACAGTTCGGGAAATGCAGAAGGCCGCAAGGCAACTTCAGAGTGTGAAAGCGCCAGGCCTTGATGGTCTTCCGGGTGAATTTTATAAGGAGTTTAAGGGATTCTGTGAGGGCTGATGTTTAGAGATGTCCAATCACTCCTATATGCATGAATGCCTATCACCATTTTTGAGAGAAGCTAATATTTCCTTAATTCTTAAGAAGGGGAAGGTTCCTGAGGATTGTGCCTCATACAGGCCCATCTCCCTATTAAATTCATATTGGTAGATTCTGTCCATGATCCTGGCGCTGAGATTGGAAATGGTGTTGCCTCATATTAATAAAAACGACCAGACAGGCTTTATAAAGGGCTGTAGGTCCTCTCATAACATTAGAAGGTTGCTGAATGTGGTCCAAGTTTGTCAGCAACGATCAATTCAGAGGTTGGTGATTTCCCTAGGTGCAGAGAAAGCATTCGACTGGGTGGAATGGACGCATTGTTTTACGTCTTAGAACAGTTTGGGTTCGGTGCAGTCTTCGCGAGATGGGTGGAGTTTTTATATTGCCACCCTCTGGCCGCGGTCATCACCAATGGGGAGAAGTCTGGGAATTTTAGGATTGGTCGGGGTAGTTGGCACGGCTGCCCCCGCTCACCGTTGTTGTTTACGGTGGTGATAGAGCCGCTGGCAGAGGCCATTCGTCAGAACGTCCATATAACTGCTTCGGAAGTGGGATCGAGGGCACACAAGATTACACTGTATGTGGATGATGTCCTTCGGTTTCTATCGAACCCGATGACCTCAGTACCTCATTCGATACAATGTATCAATTCATTTGGGGCTATTTCAGAATATAAGACTAACTTTGCAAAATCGGAGGATATGCCTTTGGGGAACCTTAAGGATGTGCCAGAAGTTGAAGGTGGCCCTAAGTTCCCTTTTAAGTCGTCACGAGCAGATTTCCGGTACCTAGGCATTTTTATTACCCCCAAGTTTGATCTGTTATTCCGGACTAACTTGGTTCACTTGCTCGACAATATCAGGCGAGATCTTCAGAGATTTGAGGCTCTTCCAATTTCATGGCTGGGCCGAATATCTCTCATTAAGATCAATGTTCTTCCTTGTTTGCTTTATACCTTGTGTATGCTCCCTATATTTTTTCCCAGGTCAACGTTGTGGAAACTTATGGGGTGGTTTGGTTCCTTTGTCTGGTATCATGGGCGGCTCCTCATCAAACTTACTAACTTGCAGTTGCCACGTGGAGGGGGAGGAGTTGATTTCCCAGACATTAGAAGGTATCAATGAAGTTCCCTTCTGTCCTGCGTCTGCGAATGGATAGGTAACGATCCAAACTCAATATGGCTGGATATTGAGGCCTCCCAAGCAAATTGCCCTCTTATGAATCCGTTCATCATGGATAGGATGAGGACAGTTATGAACTACTTCCTGAACTCTATTGCCATTATTACTGTCAGGGCTTGGAGGGCAATGCATCAGAGTGATCTATGACTTCGTCATTTACACCTATACTTGGCGTGCCAGGGTTCCGACTAGGGATGATGAAGTCAGGGTTCGAAGTATTGGCAGCGAGAGGAGTTTCTAGTTTGGAAGACTTGTTTGAGGGGGAGGTTATGATGTCTTTTGAGCAACTGAGCTGCAAATACGGGTTGCCCAGCAGAGACTTTTACGTTTTTTTCAGGTTAGGAATTTCATCCGGAAGAAGACTATGCTTCTCACTAACCCTATAAGCCCGATCAGAGAGTTTGTTGCTACATTCCACAAGCACCCTTTCGGTTAGTGCCCTCTATCATCTGCTGGGTGGCAGGGCCTGGCTGGATATTAACCGGTTGTGTGAGGTCTGGGAGGAAGAGAGAGGAGTCCAGATCTCTTCTGAAACATGGGAAAACATATGGGATAATAGTCAAGAGATCTCAAATAGGACATGTGCTGCACAGTTAAAAGTTCTGCACAGGGCTCATCTGACACCAGAACATCTAGCAAAGTTTAAAAAAGGAGCATCTTCGGTTTCCGCCAAATGTAAAAGAAGTGTAAGTACTTTTAACCATTGCTTGTGGACACGCCATAGGCTTTGTGTTTACTTGAGCTCTGTGGCAGGACAGATAGGGAGGGTATTGAGGACTGAAGTCAAACTAGACCTGATATCTCTCCTCTTAGGTCTACCGAATTTACCTTCTTTAGACTGGCATGGGAAGAAACTATTTAATATTCTTGCATACTGCATAAAATTCCAATGAATTGGGTGTCTGAGAACCAACCAGGCTTACTGGGATGGCAGAAATAAATTATGGAGTACATTCACTTGGACTTTTTTGACAAACATGGTGCAGCACACAACAGACCATTTTTATAAGGCATGGCAGCACTACTTGAGTTATTTGGAAACGGATTTGCCAGTTGTCTTAACTATGGTGTTTGTTTAAACAGAATGGTTAGATTTGTTAAGCCCTGGGCCCTGGAGGAGGGTCTCCTGAGTTAATACGGATATATATACAATGCTCCTGTTCCTCTGTTTGGGAGCTTTGTGCCGAGCATAACTGTTTTGTATTTTGTGATTTTTTTTCTTTTCGATTGGTGGTGCTTTGCACAGTGTTAAAGTTTGTTTTGTATCAGAGGGTAGGTTAATAGTTAGGAGACAATTGCTGTATTGTAATTGGTGTTTTTTTCTCTTTATTACACTGATAATTGTTATTGATTGCATTTTACAATAAGTTCATATGTTTGTAAGGTTGAAAAATTGCTAATAAATATATTTACCAAGATAAAGGAAAGATCTTGCCGGAGTTATGCTGAAAGATATTTGAATTTTGGAGAGACTAGAATATGTCACTTGCCAGTGATGTTAGCATCAGGAAGGTAGTACAGAAAAAATCAACCTGGCCAAAGAGCTGGTAGGGGAGACAGCACATCTGCTTGAATTTGAATCTATTTTGTTTGACAGATATTTCCAGGGCACTACATGACAGAAAACAGGAAGAGATAATGGATGATTGCGTCCTGTGTCTTTCACAGGACCAGCTTGTTTCTCCAGGCACTGAAAGTCTTTATTGTGGGTCAGAGAACCTCAGAATTAATACAGAACAGACGGAGGCAATTCAGCCCATTGTACATCCACAAACTCTGCAACTGTACTATCTGAAAGCAGAGAGTTATTTGAGACAGACTGAGAGAGAGAGAGAGGGAGAGAGAGAGAATGACACAAAAAGAAAAAATGCGAAGGGAGATCAACAGAGCGGATTGAAAGTGGAGCGACAGACTGAGTAAGAGGAACGGGTGTTAGACGAGAGTGAAGCTGGATAGATCAGGATACAGCATGAGAAAAATAGTCAGAAGATGGAAATTTTATTTAGAAATTCCCCTGGACTGCAAACCCTTTGTCTGGTGCCATACCCTGTGAGCATTGTGCTGATACTGGCTGTCTTCCCAGATCATTTATCACCAGTAACATCACAGAGCTGGGTTGCTGACAGTGAAACAGAATACAATCGACCAATCGATTGGTTCCAGGGAGAAGGTGGATTAACTTAAATAGACTGGGCGAACAGCAGCAGGAACTGCTAACACCCCGAGATACTGTGTGTGGGAGTGGACCAAAGAATCTCAGTGAGGGAGATCACTGACATAGGGGAACTCAGCATCTCCGCTGTGGGCCGAATAATGATTGATAAAGTTTGCACAATACCTCCATGGTTTTGGAATTCACATTTCAATTTATTTAGCTCAAGGTCATGAGTGTATTTTAACAATCTTATCTGTTTGTATTTTCCAGATTTTGGACTGTACGAAAAGTCACTTTGTCCCTGTATTTTGTGTTGCATAAGCATATTTTATTACTGGGGAAGAAGGGACCTGTTCTGATGGGCTGGTCTTCATCTGAACAGTGCTGGGACCAGAGTCCGAGCAAATCACATAACTAGGGCTGTGGACAGATCTTTCAAATTTTTTTTGGTTTTAGGTGGGGTTTCAGTTATCAGGGAAATTAGAAAACTCGAATTAAAGGACGACGGAACAGTGCAGAACGCAGGAGGGGTTATTAAAACCTGTAGCACAGGCACAAATAGGACAGAGTGTATTGGAAGTGTAAGCAATCAAACTTCAAGCACACTGGACAGACAAATGACACTGAGAGAATGAACGGTTAATACAGGACTGAGAGTGTTATATCTGAATGCATGCCATATAAGAAACCAGGTAAATGTGCTTGTGGTAGAGATTGAAATTGTCAGAGGCGTGCTGCAAGGGGATCAGGACTGACAGCTGAATATTCAAGGGCATACATCCTATCGAAAAGACAGGTGGCGTGGGGGGAGCGGTGGCCATATTAGTAAGAATGAAAATAAATCAATCATAAGAATTCTGGTCTCGTTGCTATTGGAAGGATGTTGTGAAACGTGAAAGGATTCAGAAAATATTTACAAGGATGTTACCAGGATTGGAATACTTCAGCTACAGGGAGAAGTTGAACAAGCTGGGGCTGTTTTCACTGGAGCATCAGAGGCTGACGGGTGACCTTATCGCGGTTTAGAAAATCACAAGGGGCACCCTTTTCCCTGGGGTGTGGGAGAACTAGAAGGTATAGGTTTACATTGAGAAGGGAACGATTTAAAAGGGACCAAAGGAGCAAGTTTTTTCATGCACAGGGTGGTGTGTGTATGGAAACAATTTGGTATGAAGTGGTAGACATTGGTTCGATTCGAACATTTAAAAGGCATCTGGATGGGTATGTAAATAGGAGGGGTATGAAGGATATAGTCCAAATGCTGACAAATGGGACTAGATAAGGTTGGGATATCTGGTCGGCATGGACGAATTCGACCGAAGAATCTGTTTCCATGCTGTACATCTCTGACTGTATGACTTTAAGTAGGGTCAGATGGCACAAAATCAGAGTGGGTAGAATTGAGTATCACCAAAGATTGAAAAAGCAAGCATAGTTCGCGTTATGTTCATGATTCTGATAAGTAGTCAGGAGCTGCGGCACAATACACACCAGGAGATAGAAAAGATGGGTAAAAAAGCAAAGTACGGTAGTCATGGGCGATTTCAATACATGGGGGGACTGGGAAAATCAGGTTGGTAGTGTTTTGCAAGAAAAATAATTCGGGGAATATCTTCAATCGGGTTTTTTGGAGCAGCTTGTGTTGGAGCCCACTCAGGAACAGGCAATGCTGGATTTAGTTTTAAGGCAGACTATTTAAGAGAACTTAAGGTGAAGGAACACACAGGGAGCAGTGATCATAATATGTTTGAATTTATTCTGCAATTTGAGGTATTTCAGCTGAATAAAGGCAAGTGCAGAGGCATGAGGGAGGAGCTGGGTAGAATTGACTGGGAGAAGGGCCGAGCATGAAAAACAGTGGAACAGCAATGACAGGAGTATCTGGGAGTAATTCAGGAGACATGACAGAGATTTTTCCCAAGATAAAAAAGAAGCATGGTGCGGGGTTGGGGGTGGGGTGGCGGGGAGGAGTGGGGGGGAGGGGGGGAGGTTGGGGGGCGGGTGTGTGGAGGTTGGGGTGAAGCGACCATGGCTGATTAGGTTAAAAAATCACACAACACCAGGTTATAGTCCAACAGGTTTAATTGGAGGCACACTAGCTTTCGGAGCTCCACTCCTTCATTGGTGTTTGTGTCAGCAGTCAGGGACAGAATAAAAGCAAAAGAGCAAGCATATAATGTGACGAAGGGCAGAGGAAAACCAGACAATTTGGAAGCTCACAAAGACCAACAAAATAATACATATGGAAGGGGGAGATTAAATATGAGGGTAAGCTTGCCAATTAAATCAAGGAAAATTGTATGATTTTCTTTAGATTTATAAAGGGCAAACGCGAGACAAAAGTGAACATTGAGCTGCTGGAAAATGACACTGGACAGACAGTAGTTGGGAAGAAAGAAATTGCTGAGGACATAAATAATTTCCCAAAAATTCAAGAGTGTGAAGGGCCAAAGCTCAGTACGTCACCCATCTCCAAGGGAAACAGGGTAGAAAAGCTAAATGGGCTGAGATGGATAGATCACCTGGACCAGAAGGACTAAACCATAGAGCTCTAAGGGAGAAAGCTCAGAGGCAGTGGAGATGTTAGTGGTGATCTTTCATGAATCATTAGAATCAGGGAATGTCCCAGAGGACTAGAATAGCACTAACGTAAAATCCTTGTTTAAAAGGGAATAAGGCAGAAGACGGAAAATTACAGACCAAACAGCCTAACCTCAGTCGTTCTTAGGATCCTGGAACTGATCGGGAAGGATGAGATTTCTGAATATTTGGATGTGTATGGTCGTATATGGCAAAGTCAGCATGGTTTCATCAAGGGGGGGGGATCATGCTTGACACATCTGCTAGAACCTGTTGAGGAATTAACGAGCAGCATAGAACAAGGAAAGCCAATGGATGTTATTACCCAGACCTCATGAAGGCCTTTGACAAGTGCCACACAGAAGGCTATTGATTATGATAAGGGCCCATGGTGACAGAGGCAAGGTGCTAGCATGGATAGAAGCTTGACTGCTTGGCAAAAAGCAGGTAGTGGAAATAAAATGGTCCTTCTCAGGATGGCAGTCGTGACAAAATGTGTTCTGCAAGACTCAGTGTTGGGTCAACTTTTCACATTTTACATTAATGATCTAGATGATAGAACGGAGGGCATTCTGGCTACGTTTGCAGACATTATAAAGATATGAAGAGGGACAAGTAGCACTGAGGAGGCAGACAAGCTGCAGAAGGATTTGACAGGTTAGGAGATGGGCAAAGCAGTGGCAGTTGGAGTAAAACATGGGCTAGTATGAGGTCATGCACTTGGTACGAAGAATAAAGGCACGGGCTATTTTCTAAATGGGGAGAAAATTCAGATGTCTGAAATGCAAAAAGTCTTGGGAATCCAAGTACAGGCGTCTCTCAAGGTAAACTTGCAAGTTGAGTCAGTAGTTAGGAAGGCATATACAATGAAGGGATTTATTTTGAGAGGAATTGAATATAAAGGCAGTGATGTACTTACAAGGCACTAAAAAGCTCTGGTCAGGCCCACATTTAGATTATTGTGTGCAGTTTTGGGCCCTATAGCTCAGCAGATATGTACTGGCCCTGGAGCGTGTTCTGAGAATGTTCACTAGGATGCTCCCAGGAATGAAAAGCTTAACATATGAGGAACGTTTGAGGGCCTGGGTCGATATTCGATGGGTTTAGAAGAATGAGGGGGTTCTAACTGAAACTTACAAAACACTGAATGACCTGGACAGAGTGGATTTTGGGAAAATGTGTCCATTGTTAGTAAACACTAGGATCCGAGGCACAGACATAGACCACAGCGAAGACCTTTTTAGAACAGAGATAACGAGTAACTTCTTCAGCCAGAGCATTGTGAGTCTATGCAATTCACTGCCACAGACGGCTGCGGAGGCCAGGACATTGAGTATGTTTAAGCCTGCGTAGGATAGGTTCTCGATTGTAAAGTGGATCAAGGGGTATGGGGAGAATGGGTTTGAGAAATTCATCAGCTTTGATTGATGCTGGAGCAGACTGGATGTGTTGAATGGCCAAGTTTCTACTCCTATGTCTTGTGGTCATACGGACTTTAGTAATATTAGCTCTCCTCAGTCCTCATTGTAGATTTATACTTGAATCTCTTCCTCAAATGATTTATGACGAGAAACGTTCTAATACTGATGAATGGGCAAAATCATGTTCTCTCACTCTTGTCTCAGCAGCCACGTCCCCCAATTCCGTCTGTTTTCTGTATCCTCCCCCATGCCATAATCACATTGCAATTGAAGTCCAGTAAGTGGCACTTCATCACAGTTGGTTGGCGTTAATAAATCAACAGCATGACCCTCACCTGTCCTCTCTGATCTTGGAGCAACAATCTGAATTGCATTTGTCAGGGACAATTCTCTGTTAACATATCCATGCCGTTTGTCTATTATAACCCTATGTTGATGTAGGCACATTTTCCTATCAGATGATCAACTTTAAAAGTTCTGTCAATATTTTATTTATATTGTAATGACTGATCGCTAGTTCCAGACTGCATGTTGCCAATTATAAACAGAGAAACTCAATTATGTTCTGACAATCCTCTGTCATTACTCCCACATCCAATTCAGATTGAATGATAACACACAATCAATATACCGTCTCCAATATTCCTTCCCTCAGTCATCCTTACATGTCCCATTCCGAATGTGTAACTTTTATACGTTATTTTGAAATTTAGTAATAACATTATTGAATTGAAAGGGGTTAACAGGAGCTATTTGTTCATCGACTTTGATTAATATTTGTCGCTATGATTCCTAAATGTGTCACTGGAGGATTAGCCTCTTCTTCAAATAAGGACTGTTTTCGATGTGATAGCCCATTGTATTAGCAGGAGCATCACCGACAGCACTAACAGGGATCAGCAGCTCCAGAGAGAGGGGAAGGAGAGATCAGAATCTGAGAAGAATAGACTGGAACGTTCCAACAACAGATCAGAATCTGAGAACGTTTGACTGGAATATTCCAACAATGGACAGGAGTTTATCCTTTGGTCTTTACTACCTTTCTCAGCCTTGGATATCATTAGCATCACGGATCGAAGATATCATTTGGATTATACAAGGTGGTTACTATCCCATCCTCGCTATAGTCGGTGTTCCTAGTAAGTCATTCTCTTTGTGTATTAAACCGGGTTGAACTGTGTTTCTGCTCATGTTAGGTAAATTTTGGAAAAGGGAAATCAGTGTCTTCACTTACAATCAAACAATCCCTTCCTGATAAATTCGATAAAGCAAATTACTATTTATAAATTGCTCACTGATATGCGAGAAAGAATGGGACTGTTCTCAAACTCCATAATCCTTATAGCCCTGCACAGATCTACATTTCCATATCCTCCCCACTCATTAATCCTGCCCAGTACCACCATTGCGATGCACCGGTCTTCTCGTCAGCCTCAGTGCAACTTCTGAAAAAACTTCTTTATTTGTGTCACTATGGAATCTGGATTCACCTGTTTACAGTCCCTTCTAACCACATGTCCTTGACAAGATAATTGTACTTGAGATGTTTAACTTGTTCTCTCCATAGAATCTGTCAGACAGGAAGATAGTGCATGGTACTCAAGTCATTGACTCTTAATATAGATGCACAGAATAATAATCTGTTGATGTCTCATGAATCAAAATGATGCAATTTAAAATAAATCATCATCATTTATAATAAACAGAAGCCCATTTGCTTGCATCATGTCCTTTAGAGAAGGCAATGGGTTATCCTTCCTTGGTCAGGTCTCTGTGTAACTGCAAACCCATAGCAACATGGTTTACTCTTTCCTGTCTAGTGGAAGTTGTAAATTTCGCATCAGTGGCAGTATATAGAGAAGGATTTTTTAACGCCATAAGAAAGAAATGGAGATGGCCAAGTGCGGGAAAGTAATTATTGTGATCATCCCTGAGTGTTGTTTAGGCATTAGTTGGAATACTGTGCACAGATTTTCTCTGCTTTATAAGGAATGATCTCCTTACCACAGAGAGAGTGCAAAGGAGTTCCACCAAACTAATCCCTGGGATGATGGTACCATGAAGAGTGAGTGAAGATTAATCTGTCGCACTGTGAGAGAATAAGATGGCATTGCATTGAACCTTCAGGGGGATGGACGATCACACATTATGTTCGAATCAGACAGTGATACGGTGATAAATCTCACGGCTTCTTTGTTTTTATCAAGTTTATGAAATTCCAGATACTTTTAGTACCTTTTTGAATATTCCCCCCAACCACGCTCACTCCCAATATCAATGAGAGAGCAGGAAATCCAGACTTTGAATAAGAACTCCGCAAATTAATCCAGTACATTTGGTGTGTGATCCTGCACTGAACGTCATGTTGTCCACAATCCCAACATCAGCCACAATACCTTCAAACTAAAACAGTTAGCTATTCCCACCAGCTTCCGACCCCACGAGAACATGGGTCTGCCTTTTCGGAGATGGAAGATGTCTCCTTGAGACTTGACATAAAACATCTGGGTTGCCTCCTCACTGCCAGCAAACCACGTTAAAGTAGCACATGCACCACAGACAATGGAGCCACGATGAACATTATGATCTGCTCCTGTGATTTGTCATGTTGGAGCATCAGTGACATCTTCCTGTTCCTGTATAAGCCTTTGCGAGGCTGAATGGCCTCTTTCTGGTCCCGTCTAACAGTTTAGAGAAACTGTTTGGGCTCCACCTGTTCCTGTTTAATAGTTCGATGTGCTGACCAGACCCCTCTCTTCCTATGTAACAGGCACGAGTATTGAATACTGCGACTCTTCCCGTTCAGTAGTTTTGATGGGCTGAATGCTAGCTCATATTCGCTTGAAACCAGCTTGAGATGCTGAATGAGCTCCCCAGTTAACTGTGGAAATGTGCAGTGTCCGGCCATTTTGTCACATGAATTTACGGACACTTTAACAGCACGGGCCTGAATGAAGTCCGGGTCTTGCTGCACGTAGACACAGACTGCTTCAGGAGCTGGGGGGGGGGGGAAATGTTTTGAACATTGTGTGATGTTCAGAGATCATCCCCATTTCTGATGTTACAATGGGGAAGGACAGTGATGACGCAGCTGAAGACGATTGTATCGAGGAAGCTACCCTGAGGATCTACTGCAGGGATGTCGCGGGACTGAGAGGATGATTGTCACCAACACGAACATCTTCCTCTCTGCGATGGCTGACCCCAACCAGGGGAGAGATTGTGGCTGATTCCTTTTAAATGTAATTTAGTTAACGTTCCTGAGTCAACTCTGCCTTGATATTAGTGTCTGTCTTGGGAGCGGAACCTTCTCACAGAGGATTGTGAATGTCAGGAATTATCTGGTACATAGAGTTCGGGGAGCTAGATCACTGAAGGATTTGTAGAGGAGGTAGGTGGGTTTTGAACTGTCACAGAATTGAGGGATGTGAAGAATTGGGAAATAAAACAGAGTTGATACCAACATTGTATCATCCATAATCTTCTACAATGGCATGGCAGGTCTGACCATCCGAATTACCATCCGATCCTGTTCCTCATGCTTTCATATTCTGTAATTAGAAAGTTAATGGTTGTAATTTTCCTGAGCATTCCGTTATTGCATGTTGCAGTTAGAGACAGCAAAGCATTTTATAACTCATCTCTGGGTGAGATATGGGGACTGTATTCACAATGAATCTGGTCTGCATCGTGACCAACAAATGAAGCACAAGTTGCAGAGAGGAGACACTCTATAAAGAGATCAGAGGCGTCTTTTGAGCCCAGCCTGGGTTTTGAATTAACATTTTTGACCCCACACCAAACTGTGTGTGCCAATTGTGAGGGACAGAAGGAGATCCTTGATTACTGTGGACCAGGTATTTCGAGCAAGTGGTCTCCATCTACTCATGTGCAGGAGCTGTAAGGAGCTGAATGGAATATAGGAACATCGGACTGAGGAGCAACAGTTGGCCATTAGGCACTTTTCTTGGCTCTGCTACGCACTAAAATCGTAGCTGATCTGAGTGTGGTCTCAGCAGTGCTTCTTCTGTACGTGCACCTTTTCCTGCATTTACTTGTCTATCAAATATTTAACAGACACAACTTTGAATAAATGTAAACATCCAGGCACCACAAACTTCTGGGGAAGGGAATTCCCACTTGAACAGCCCTTTTAGAATTCGTGGTCCAATCAATGTTGCAGGGTCAGTGTTTGCTTTTGCAGTTAGACTGCTCCACTGTTTACAACAAATTTCAAAGTTTAGTGATATGGCTAATGATATAAATGTCAGCTGGCTCATCCTCTAGAAAAATGTCAAACTCACGCGCGCGCACAGCACACACACCACACACACACACACACACACACACACACACACACACACACACACACACACACACACACACACATTCACATTCACATCTTACAAAATAGAAAAATGAAAGCTTTCCAGAGTGTCATAATAGTTGAACTCATAACAAATGGATAGATGACAGACTGTCCCAAATGTTATTCTGTCCTCTCAAGCTATTAGATAGATTCTCCACAGTGTGGAAACAAGCCCTTCGGCCAAGAAGTCCACACCGACCCTCCGAAGAGTAACACAACCAGTCCAGTTCCTTCTGGTTAATGCACCTATCACTATGGACAATTTAGCATGGATAATTCACCCGAACTGCACATTTTTGGACCTGTGGGAGGAAGCTGGAACTCCTGGAGGAAAACAACGCAGACAGGGGGAGAATATACAAACTCCACAAAGGCAGTCGCCGAGGCTGGAATCAAACTGGGTCCCTGGTGCTGTGAGGCAGCAGTGCTAACCACTGAGCCACGTGCCGCCCATTCTGGGCAGTCAAGCTGCTTGTAATGCGATTTCTCGCCAGAATAGTTGGATTTAGCTGAATTCCCTTTGCTTCAGACTGTAGGGAGATTCCAATGAATCTCTCAACAGGAATTCTCCACGACTCATCAGGTAGCGGTGAGTCAGGGATTTACTGTTGTCAGGTGGAACACAATTACAGAGAGGGATCAATCAGCTGCTGCTTCTCAGGCAGGGAACATTGTTCTCCCTCTCTGTGTTGAAACATACAATTACGTCAACTGAACACCAAACTGGAACGTGTGCGCTCGTCATGAACATTCTCTGGAATGGATAATAATGGACGATATGCAAGTGCATCATTGCTGTTGTTATGCACAGTGCTATTCATTAGCAAAAAAGAAAATTCCTGCTTTATAATTTGATCATATGAAGGTATGCATATGGTTAATTTTTAAAAATCGTTTGATGTCTTCAAAATATATGTGCGAAAATCAATACATTTTATTCTTAACATTTATTCCATAGTTTTAGTGTCCCTGACAAGAGAAAATATGTATCCAGCTGATTTTTCTCGAAATTGTGTATGCTTCAAAAAGATTTCTCATCTAAGACCAAAACTGACAATGTTTCAGAACAAAAGGCCTTCACTCCAGGAAAATTTGGCAAAACATTCTTGATAAGCTTCGAAAACAATTATCTTGTTTTTAGGTTAAGGGATCAAAACTGCACATAATGTGTCATATGTGGTCTTAGCAACGCCCTGTACAGATGTAGACTCGGAAAATGTGATTCTGGAAAATCACAACAGGTCAGGCAGCACCCAACGAACAGGAGACTCGATGTTTCGGGCAGATTCTGATGAAGGACTTATACCCGTTACGCCAAATCGCCTGCTCCTCGGATGCTGCCTGATAGGTTGCGCTTTTCCAGCCTCACACTGTTGGACTCAGATCTCCAGCATCTGCACTCCTCACTTTCACCGGTACAGATGCAATAAAACATTCCTGATCAAACCTGGTACCCTTTGACAGAAACACAATCATTCCACTTAGCTTCCAAATCACTTACTGCAAGTGCAGACTAACTACATATGATCATGATTACCGTCCGTGATCACAGAGTTCTTTATTCTCTCTCCACTTAAATTTTTTAACATTGTTTTATCCTTCCATCCAAATAGACAACTCACATTATGCTGTATCTGCTGAAGTTTTGCTCACTAACCTCCCTTTTCCTTTATCACATTGATGACACACGACCTCCATTTGATAACATACTGGATGACCAGCTTGGCGTTTAAGCTAATTGGGCATTGATATATGCAGTCTCTTCCTCCAGACCTTTGATACAGATATTGATCGTTGATTATTCATAGTGATCTCTGAGGCACTCACCAGTTACAGCTTTGTAATGTGAAAATAAGCATTTACGTCTTCTCTCTATTGACTGTTAGCAAACCGCTTCCTGCGTAGCAGTTCAGGCAGTTTTAATGGCCTGCTGTGCAGTAAAATGTACTCAATGAGCTAAAATGATTCGTTTCATTTTTCTCTGCCACTCGTTTAAAGAGGCAGAATGGTCTCCTCCAGTCTCATGGTAACGATAAAGACTGGCTGAATGAGGTGGGCCCCTACTTCTGTCCCAGCTTCGACGGTGTGGATGGAGGGCACAATGCATGAGGTAGTAGCAGCAGTATATCCCTGGAACAGCATCGAGGGTGGATTGTGGGGAAGAAACACATGGGTTAGGGGCAGCAGTTGGTATTCAGCGCCACCAGTCAGAATGCTCATGGCTGATCTGATTGTGTTTGACCATCTATCTCCTGTCTGTTCCAATAAATATTGACTGTCCTGTCCAGCAAAGATCAGTCGAGCTCAGTCTTGAATATCTTCAATAAACGAGTCTTCACTGCTCCCTGAGAATGAGGACCCTACAGATAGTACAATACTAAAGTGGAAGGGGCGACCTTATTTCAGTGTGGGACCTGTTATTTTAAACTGTGTTTACCTAACATGAAATCGCCACCTCTTTTGAAACGCAAGGACAGAATCATTAGGCATAGATATAAACCATT
Source organism: Hemiscyllium ocellatum (assembly GCF_020745735.1). Taxonomy (NCBI): domain Eukaryota; kingdom Metazoa; phylum Chordata; class Chondrichthyes; order Orectolobiformes; family Hemiscylliidae; genus Hemiscyllium; species Hemiscyllium ocellatum. Next base: position 774,928 of record NW_026869319.1, read on the forward strand.
CAGCCCTCTAAACCTGTCCAGTAGGACCACTGACTCTTCTCAATCAAATATGTATTAAACTCATTCTCTGCTCCTCTCCAAGGAAGAGAATAAATGATAGCATTGACCAACGCTCGGGCATTAAAAACGCTGATTAGGCCATTCGGCCATCGATTCTGAATGCCATTTAATACTGGCTTA